>NW_007726228.1:502270-519841 GCF_000696425.1 Galeopterus variegatus | reverse complement strand
GGGGACTGGCCTCGCGCTCTCCTTTCACCACATCCTCATAAGAATTTTCTGCTTTCTGTATTATTGTTAGTAGCCAGTCTAACTGGGGTGAGATGATACCTCAATGTGGTATTTTTTTTCTTTTTTTTTAACTTTTCAGTTTACATTGTAGTTGATATTCATGTCCCTTTCCCCAATCCTCTTTCCCCATCCCTCATTCCCCTCCCCCACAAAGTACATCATCTCTGTTCATTTGTCTTAACAAGTTCAAGGAATCATTGTGATTGTTGCGTCTTCTTCCCTGCCACCACCATTTATTTGTTCATATATTTATTTTAGCTCCCAGAAGTGAAAATATGTGGTATTTCTCTTTCTGTACCTGACTTGTTTCAATTAATATAATATTCTCCAAGTCCATCCATGTTTTTGCCAATGATAATATTTCATTCATTTTTTTATACCAGAGTAGTATTCCATTGTGTAGATATACCACAGTTTCCTTATCCACTCATCTGACAGAAATTTGAGCTGTTTCTAACTCTTGGCTACTGTATATAGTGCTGCAATATACATGGGAGGACAGGTATCCCTTTGACATATTGTAGATTTATCTGTAACTGTTTGAGGAACCTCCACACCATTTTCCATGAAGGCTGCACCATTTTGCAGTCCCACCAACAGTGTATGAGAGTTTCTTCTTCTCCACAACCTCGCCAGCACTTATCATTCTCAGTCTTTTGGATATTAGCCATCCTAACTGGAGTGAGATGGTATCTCAGTGTGGTTTTGATTTGCATTTCCGGAATGCTGAGTGATGTTGAGCATTTTTTCATGTGTCTGTTGGCCATTCACGTATATTCCTTTGAGAAATGCCTATTCAGCTCCTTTCCCTATTTTTTAATTGGGTTACTTGTTTTTGTTTGTTTGTTTGTTTGTTTCTGTAGATTTATTTGAGTTCCTTGTATGTTCTGGATATTAATCCTTTGTCAGATGTATATTTTGCAAATATTTTCTCCAAGTCTGTTGGATGTCTTTTTCACTCTGTTGATTGTTTCTTTTGCTTTGCAGAAGCTTTTTAGTTTGATATAACCAGATTTGTTTATTTTTCCTACAGTTGCCTGTGCTTTTTGTGTCCTACTCTTGAAGTCTGCACCCACTCCTACTTTCTGGAGTATTTCCCCTATGTTTTCTTTAAGGAGTTTTATTGTTTCAGGGTGTATATCTAATTATTTAATCCATCTTGAGTTGATATTAGTATATGGTGAGAGGTATAGGTCTAGTTTCATTCTCCTGCATATAGATATCCAGGTATCCCATCACCATTTGTGGAAGAGGCAGTCTCTTCCCCAGTGTATAGGCTTGGTGCCTTTCTCAAACATGAGATGGCTGTAGGTGTGTGGGTTGATTTCCAGATTCTCTATTCTATTCCATTGATCAGTGTGTCTGTTTTTATGCCAGTGCCATGCTTTTTTTATTATCATAGCCTTGTAGTATAGTTTAAAGTCAGGTAGTGTTATGCCTTCAGCTTTATTTTTATTTTTTTGCTCAAAATTGCTTTGGCTATACATGGTCTTTTGTTATTCCATACACATGTGTGGGTAGTTTTTTCCATTTCTGAGAAAAATGTCACTGAAATTTTCATGGGAATTGCATTGAATTTGTATATCACTTTGGGTAGTATGGACATTGTCACAATGTTGATTCTTCCAATGCAAATGCATGGGATATCATTCCATCTTCTTGTGTCCTCTTTAATTTCTCCTAGCAGTGGTTTGTAGTTATCATTATAGAGATTGTTCACATCCTTGGTTAACTCTATTCCCAGGTGGGTTTTTTTTTTTTTTTTTTTTTTTTTTGGTGGCTTTTATTATTGGGCAAGATTTCTTGATTGCTCTTTCTTCATGTTCACTATTGGAGAATAGAAATGCTAGTGATTTGGGGGTGTTGATTTTTTATCCTGCTACATTGCTGAAATCATTTATCAACTCTAAGAGGTTTTTTTTTTTTTTTTTTTTTTTTTTACAGAGGCTTTAGGGTGTTTGATACATAGGATCATGTCATCTGCAAACAGGGACACTTTGACTTCATCTTTTGCAATCTGGATGCCCTTTATTTCCTTCTCTTCTCTGATTGCTCCGACTAGTACTTCCAAAACTATGTTGAATAGGAGGGGTGAGAGTGGGCTTCCTTGTCTAGTTCCTGTTCTTAAAGGAAAAGCTTTCAGCTTTTCCCCATTCAGGATGATATTGGAAGAGGGCTTATCATATATGGCTTCAATTATGTTGAGATACTTTCCATCTATACCTAACTTGTAGAGAGTTTTTATCATGAATGAGTGCTGAATTTTATCAAATGCTTTTTTGTAATCTATAGAGATGATCATATGGTCCTTGTCTTTGATATTATTGATATGGCATATCACATTTATGGATTTGCATATGTTGAACCAACCTTGTATCCCTGGAATGAATCCTACTTGATCATGGTGTATAATTTTGCATATGTATTGCTGTATTCTGTTAGCTACTATTTTATTGAGGATTTTTGCATCTATATTCATGAAGGATATTGGCCTGTAGTTTTCTTTTTTGGTTGTATCTTTACATGCTTTTGGTATTAGGGTGATGTTTGCTTCATAGAATGAGCTTGGGAGAATTGCCTCTGTTAAAACCTTTTGGAATAGTTTGTACAGAATTGGTGTCAATTCCTCTTTGAATGTTTGGTAGAATTCTGCTGTGAATGTATCTGGTTCTGGGCTTTGTTGCAAATCTTCTGATAACAGCATCAATCTCTTTTATTGTTATTTGTCTGTTAAGATTTTCTACATCTTCTTTGCTCAGTTTTGGTAGCTTTTGTGTGTCCAGAAATTTATCCATTTCTTCCAGATTTTCAAATTTGTTGGCATATAGTTGTTTATAATAGTCTCACATGATTCCTTGTATTTCAGAGGTATCAGTTGTAATATCACCTTTTTCATATCTAATTTTTGTTATTTGGGTCTTCTCTTTTCCTTTTTTAGTTAGCCATGTTAATGGTTTGTAAATTTTATTTATCTTTTCATAAAACCAACTTTTTGATTCACTGATCTTTTGTGTTGTTTTTTTGGTTTCAATTTTATTAACTTCTGCTCTGATCTTAATGATTTCTTTCCATCTACTAACTTCTGGTTTGGATTGTTCTTGTTATTCTAGTTCTTTAAGGTGAAGCATTAGGTTGTTCGCTTGCCATCTTTCCATTCTTCTGAAGTTAGCATTTAATGCAATAAATTTCCTGGACTGCTTTCACAGTATCCCACAGGCTTTTTGTCTTTTTTCGTGACCGGCAACGGATCGCAACCCTCGGTGTCACGCCCGTACCGGACTGGGACCGGCAACGGGATTGCAACCCTCGGTGTTGCGCCCGTACCGGACCGGGACCGGCAATGGGATCGCAACCCTTGGTGTTGCGCCCGCACCTCGCTCAGCCAGTGAGCAGCCGGTATGTATGTGGGATCCGAACCCTCAGCGGGAGCGCCGCTGTGCTCCCAAGGGGCGCACTGTAGCAGTGAACCTCCGGGCTGGCCCTCTTGTAGCTTTTAAGATTCTCTTTTCGTCTTTCAGTTTTGCCAATTTGACTATAACATGTCTTGGAGAAGACATTTTTGGGTTGAGTACAGTTGGGGAACTTTGAGCTTCCTGAATCTGAAGATCTGTGTCTTTTCCTATACCTGGCAAGTTTTCTGCCACTATTTTGTTGAATATGTTATCAACACAATCTCCTTTTTCCTCCCTTCTGGCATACCCATGACTTGGATATTTGAGCACTTAAGGTTTTCTGATATCTCTCTTAGATTTTCTTCAATGTTTTTAATTCTTTCTTCTTCTTCTTCTTCTTTTTTTTTTTTTTTTTTTTCTGCCTGGGTTATTTCAAACAGCCCATCTTCAGGGTCAGAAGTTCTCTCTTCTGCTTCTGCTAGCCTGCTGGTTAAATTCTCTGTTGTGTTTTATATTTCATTGAATGAATTCTTCAGCTCTGCAAGCTCTGCTACATTCCTTTTCAGGGCATTGATTTCCTTGTACATTTCTTCTTTCATGTCCTGTATATTTATCCTAATTTCAGCATGTTGTCTAGCTGAGTTTTTTGTATATCATTTAGTTTCCTTCAAGTTATCACTTGAAATGCTTGTCAGATATTTCAAGGGCTTCTTGTTCTATAGGATCTAGAGCTTGAGAGTTATTACCCTTTGGTATGTACTTTCTTGATTTTTCATATTTCTATTATCTTTCCTTTGATGTTTAGTCATTGTGGCAAAGGATTTCATGGTCCACTGGTTTGACACTATTGTCTGGCTAGGATGCTGCTGCGGCTGCCAATTTGACACAGCTGCCTCAGTGTCTGCTTGGTCACCCACTGGTGCCTCAGGTGCATGGTCATCTTGTGTCTTGGGCCTCTCCAGCGAGGTGCCTATCTGGTCAGTGCAAGCTCGGCCAGGCTGGAGATGGATTCCGGTGGTGGTGAGGTCTACCTGCTCAGTGGCACTCTGGCACTGTGGGGCACATCATCTCCACAGATCTCTGGCCTCTCCAGCATGGCACCTCTCTGGTCTGACATTGATTTCTTTGTACATTTCTTCTTTCACGTCCTGTATATTTTTTCTCATTTCATTGTCTTGTCTAACTGAGTTTTCTTGTATCTCAATTAGTTTCCTTAGAATTGTTGCTCAGAATTCCTTTTCAGTCATTTCAAGGACTTCCTGTTCTATATAATCTAGAGAAAGAGAGTTATTATTTTCCTTCGGTTGTGACATACTTCCTTGATTTTTTCTTATTTCTGGTATGTTTCCTTTGGTGTTAAGTCATTGTGGCAGGGTGTATCATGGTCCATTCGTTCCACCCTGATGTCTGGCTTGGATCCAGAAGGGACTGCCAATTCCAAGCAGTGCGGAGTAGCCTAGGCTGGAGATCCTGTGGTGCCTGCCTGTTCTTGTGTGGCTAACTTGGGGCATGTAAGACCAATGACTCTCAGGCCTCTCTGGGTGGTGGGGACTGGCTTGGGCTGGGGATCTATAGCAGATGGGTCCTTCATGTTCCATCGCTACTGTCTCAGGGTGTGTGGGCCTGATGGCTCTTGGGCCTCTCTGGGCAATGGGGACTGGCCTGGGCTGTGGGTCCTGCACACCTGCCTGTTCCAGTGCTGCTACTCAGGGCATGTGGACTCAGTGGCTCTCAGGCCTCTCAGGGTGGTGGGGACTGGCCTCAGCTGGGGGTGCTAATACACCTACCTGTTCCAGGGTGGCTGACTCAGGACATGTAGGCCCAGAAGCTCTTGGGTAATGCTTGGAGGTGGGGACTGGCCTGGGCTGAGGGTCCCATGGTACCTGCCTACTCTGGCATGGCTGACTCAGGGCATATGGGCCTGGTGGCTCTCAGGACTCTCTGGGCAGTGGGGACTGACCTTGGCTGGGGTCCCACAGAGTGTGGCACCTGCCTGTTCTGGTGTAGCTGTCTTGGAGTATGTGTGCCTGGTGGCTCTCAGGCCTCTCTGGGCAGTGGGGACTGGCCTGGACTTGGGGTCCCATGGCACCTGCCTGTTCCAGAGTGTCTGACTCAAGGCGTGTGAGCCCAGCAGCTCTCAAGCATCTCTGGGCAGCAGAGACTTGCCTGGGCTGGAGGTCTCATGGCCTGGGTCTCTGATAGTTGTAAATTGGTCGATTTGTGGGAGACAGTGAAACTAGGAACCATCTACTCTGCCATCTTGACTGGAAGCCCTCAATGTGGTTTCGATTTGCATTTCCCTGATGATTAATAAGGTAGGTATTTTTTTTTAATGTGCCTATTGGCCATTTTTATGTCTTCCTTTGAGAAATGTCTATTCAGCTCCTTTGCCAATTTTTGTAATTGAATTATCATTAGTTTACTGTTAAGTTGTTTGATTTTCTTGTATATTCTGGACATTAATGCCTTGTCAGATGTATAGTTTGCAGATGTTTTGTCCCATTCTATAGGTTGTCTTTTCACTCTGTTGATTGTTTCCTTTGTTGTGAAGAAGCTTTTTAGTTTGATATAATCCCATTCATTTACTTTTTTTTTCCTTTGTTGACTCTTTTGTTCTTCTGTGCTTTGAGGTCTTATTCATAAAGTCTTTGCCCAGTCCTACATTCTGAAGTATTTCCCCTGTCTTCTTCTAGAAGTTTTATAGTTTCATGTCTTATATTTAAGTCTTTAGTTTATTGTGAGTTGATTTTCTTATATTGTGAGAGACAGGGATCTAGTTTCATTTTTCTACACATGGATATCCAGTTTTTCCAGCAGCATTTATTGAAGAGGCTGGAGTTTCCTTAATATATGCTTTTGGAATCTTTGTTGAAGATCAGTTGGCTACAAGTATGTTGGTTGATTTCTGGGTTCTCTATTTTGTTCCATTTGCCTGTGAGTCTGTTTTTATTCTGATACCATGCTGTTTTGGTTATTATAGCTTTGTCATATAATTTGAAGTCAGGTAGTGTTATGCCTCTGGCTTTATTTTTTATTTATTTTGCTCAGGATTGCTTTAGCTATATAAATGTTAAGATTGTTTTTTGTTCCATTTCTGTGAAGCATATCATTGGCTTTTTGATAGGGATTGCATTGAATCTGTAGATTGCTTTGGGTAGTATGGACATTTTCACATTATTAATTCTTCCAACCCATGAACTTGGAATGCTGTTCTACTGTTTTATGTTCTCTTTATTTTATTTTATTTTATTTCATTATCTTATTTTTTAAAAAAATATGACTGGTAAGGGGATCTTAACCCTTGACTTGGTGTTGTCAGTACCACATTCTTCCAAGTGAGCTAACTGGCCATGCCTACATAGGACTCTGAACCCATAGCCTCAGTGTTATCAGCATCATACTCTCCCAAGTAAGCCATGGGCCAGCCCACTCTTTAATGTATTTTAGCAGTGAATTGTAGTTCTCATTGTCAAGATCTTTCACATCCTTGGTTAAATTTATTCCTACATACACATATATATACACACACAAACATATTTTGGTAGCTATTGCAAATTGGGCTTGCTTTCTTAATCTCTTTTTCTGTTAGTTCATTGTCAGAGTATGAAAATACTACTGATTTTTGTATATTTATTTTGTATCCTGTAACTTTACTGAATTTGTTTATCAGCTCTCAGAGTTTTTTGGCATGCATACATATGTAAATAATTAATAATGTATTTGTATTAGAAATCAATATTGTCAACAAAATAGATACATGATAGAAGCTTAAAATCAAAGATTTATGCAAACATCCTCAATTTTAACTCGAATTGAAAATATCATGAAATTCATGACACTTTCCCTTAAAAAAAAATCCCCAATTCTGTCTACATAAAAGCCTAGGAGGAATAGCAACACAGTACAGTGAGAACCAAGATAGACAGAGAAAATAGGCAGAGAAAGAAATAAGTCAAATTTGGAAGGTGAGATATTTTACAGAAGAACTAATAAATCAATGACATTTTAAAATAGAAGCCTTAATTATAAAGTAAAAAAAAAAATGGTTTACAAGACAACAGATGCCATATGTAGAACTTATTGGTATTTTTAGACAAACATACCAACAATAAGGAAATTTGAAAATGGATTGGGTATTAGATAATAACTGATAATATTAACCACATCCTTTTCTTACTGTTAATCTTTGTCATTTACAAAAATACAACAAATTATTTACAAGATAAATAACTTGATGTCAAGGATTTGATGTGAAATACTCTAAAGTAAGTTGAGAATTTAGATGATATATGATTGGAAAATATTGATATATTACTGTGGGTGAATTATATGTATATTAAAGTTCATTATACTACTATCTCTACTTTTGTGTACATTTGAAAATTTCCATAATGAAAATAGAAACAAGAAATTAGGAAAAGTTTAATTCTCACCCTGAATATGGTCAATTTCAGATGACAATATGGGGGAAAAAGTTAATCTTCACTCTGAATATGGTAAATTATGATGACTATATGTGGAACTTTCTATGAAGACTGGTTATGTCCTTACAAATATGTTCTCAGGCCTTCACATGTCATCATCAAACATCAAATAATTCAATAAATTAATGTGTTAAATAATTTATTTTAAAAATATTTATTAAGGATCTCCTGTTTAAGGTATTAAAGATTTCCTGTATAATGATAAATTGCTGGACAAGACAAATATCTTTCTTTTCCCCCATAGAGCTTAGATCTAAATAAAATGACTGTGGATTTTGATAATTAGTGTTAAAAAAAAAGCAAGAAGCTGAGATAAACAATATTGAAAAGGGAGAGCAGGATTTTAGGATTGTGAAGAGTGTCAATGTAGAGTGATATTGAAGTTCTGAATTAAAGGATGTCAAAGAAGTGTGGGGAATAAAACAAACAAACAAACAAAAAACAAAAACCAAAGCTCTCCAAGCAAAGGATCAACAGATAGTATCGTAGGCAGGAATCTAATAAACCCCAAAGATTCCCAGCCTCTGATATACACACACCTTCTCCTACTTATTCAATTAAATACTACTCTAAGTACTACAGTGAAGGGAATTGAGAGGTCAATTACGGTCCCAAATCAGTTGTCCTCAAGTAGAGAGATTATCCAGATAGGCTTGACTTGGCTGGTGGCAGAAGAAGCCAGTACTATGAAGAATTGGCAAGAATTGCAGATGGCATCTAAAAGCTGAAAGCGACACTTGGTTGACAGCCATCAAGTTCAGGGATCTCAGTCCCGCAACTGCAAAGAACTGATTTCTCTCAACAACACCAGAACAAGATTGGAAAAGAGTAATTAAGTATTTATTTGTTCATTTTATTATTTATATGCCCAAATTGCATAATAGAATTCAGACTGGTGAAACCCTAATTTTATAGCCTTGTGATTCCCTGGGCACAGGGGCCAGCCACTTTGTGCCAGAGTGTGTCACATTGTGTCCGGGTTCAGTAACATTCAGAGGAAAATGAAATGTTCTTACCTTTAGAAAACTTGGCTCACAACAGATGGGAAAGGCACATTTGTTAAAGGAGATGTTTGACGCAGTAAAGTATTTCAGGTTCCATTTCAGTGACCAAATAATCTGAGCATCATGAATCAAGGAAAGGAGACTTTGAATGCTACAGCTAATCTATTTGTAGATTTAATATGGTCCAGGTACTGGGTAGACACAGGGCCAGGGAAGAATAAAAGTCATGAACATAGGTTGAGGCATCTTGACCTCAACTGACCAGAAACTTGCAGAAAATAGTAAATTGGAAAGGGCAAGATGGTTGGGGAGGACAATGACTCAAGTTACATGTAAATATAACTTAAGGTATATAGCAGGTAATTGGTGGAAATGCTGAATAGAAACTGAAGAGAAATTCTGAACTTCAGCAAAACAGGCAGTAGTCATTTAAATAAAATTAATAAGTATGAAAATGAATGAGTACATGAAGACAGAGAAAATTTGAAAAAATCTAGGGGCTGAACCTAGAGTATGACTGCAGTAGTGTGCTGGACCTGACTGGCCCAGGCTTGCTTTAGTGGAATTTATACACTTCTTCCTAACTCTGTGTTCACTGACATCATACTGAGAGCTTGAAATAGGTAATAGTGGGAATATTTAAACCACAGACATCAAGCAAACACTACAAATCAGGCCCCCTCCACCCACCACCCCAAAAACCCAGTTGTTAAACATTTGCTATCATAGTACTGAAAATAGGAGACCAGAACTTTAAGAAAAGCCAGTCACAGAGTAGTTTAAAGGAAAAAAAAAAATCTGAGTATATTAGTCCATTTCCATTACTTAGAATATCTGAAACTGGGTAATTTATAACAAAATGAAATTTATTTCTTATACTTTTGAGGCTGAGAAGTCCAAGATCCAGAGAACACATCTGGTGAAGGCCTTCTTCCAGGTGGGGTGGCTCTCTACAGGGACACAAGGTACTAGTGGATGAGAATGGGCTGAGCAAGAGTGAGGGAACATTCTCATTGGTGCTCCTTATGAAGCCATCAAAGCCATGCCCACAACAGCCTATTAAACCATCAACCCATTACTACATGAAAGGATCAACCCACTGACGAGAGGGCAGAGGACTCACAATCTAACCACGTCTGAAAAGCCTCACTTTTCCAATACCATAGTTGGAAATCTCACCCTCTTACCACTGTTACAATGTGGGTCAAGCTTCTGTGAATTTTAGGGAGACATCCAATCCTCAGCACTAAGGTAGTTGATTGTCACAGAAGAAAATATCATTAAAACAGTGGTGTCTACTATGTACATTGTTGAGAATGTCCAAAAAGCATTAAAGACTCTGGTGACTATTGATTTGTCATTAATGTAAGAGAGCACTTTCAATAAAGTAGTGGCCAAATAGCAAGGAATTAAGCAAAGATTTTATGCTGAGAAAATAGATAGTAAGTGGAATGCTATTATTTCACCCAAATGACATGATTTAGTGACTTGTTTGCTGGGATAAGAACCTGAAAATCTGAGCCCCTATGCTATCACTATCGCTAATCTTCCTGGGCCTCAGCTCCTCATTTGTAAAAATCAGGGGTTTGGAGTAAGTTTTCTGTAAGGCCTATTCCACCTCTATTAGTTGAGAATTGATGTTTCAAGATTTCCAAGGAATCAGTTAAAACAAACAAAGTAAAATTTCAGTATCCTCTTACCCAGCTTAGGCTCCTTAGACCACACTTTAACAATTGTGTTCTTTCTCTCATGAACTCCATGTCTGGAGCCATCTCTTCTAAGAATTAAACACATACATCATCTCACATTTTCAGTACAGGTATTATTTAAGAGAGGAATGAGATAGACAGCCAACTGAGGCTGATTAATGTGCTGTCTCAGAGGTGGGGAAAAGAAGAAAAGAGGATTGTATTAAGCAAAGCTATCCCTCCCCGTTCATTACTTCAGATCCAATTATTCAGTCAGTATTGGCAAGACAACTGGAGTAACTCCTTGTGGCTGAAAAAAATATTTTTTTATGTTAAATGTTTAAACACCTTTAAAATTATTTTTATCAAATATTCATTCAAAAAAAGCTTAGGTTTTACAGACAACTTGTGAATATGGAATCTGCTAGGGAATTATGGATGGCCACATTTTCTTTGCACGTGTGGCATTTAACAGCTTGCTCTGCCACTAACTTTGGGGCCTTAGAGTTGACTCAGAGATCTGGCAAAGGTTGTTATGATACCTGTGACTGAAACTGCAAAGGAGATAGGAAAACCAAATAAGGCTTTGGCATTCACTGAGGGAGAAGGTGGGTTGTCTCTAAAGCAGTCAGGTGGTGAAGAAGGATTTATGAGACCTAGGTGACTCCCAGTCTTTCCAATATCTGATGATACCAGTGCCAGAGTAAGAAGCACATGAGAATACAAGTCTAGGAGACCACAGAAGTGAGGGTAAAAGCAATAAAAGGAGGTGTAAAAGGGAAGACAGTAAAGTCCATTCCGGAAATATTGGCTTTGTGATGACCATGATACATCACCAATCCCTATGATGGTGTCTTCAAAGAACTTGCTTATGTTGATACAGAGCTCAACAAGGTGACCTTGACAAGAAGCATACATTAAGAAATAGTCAGATTTGTAGCCAATATGACCCTGAGAGTGGATAAAATCACCCAAGGACATATAGATTGAGCCAATGAAAGAGGTAAGAAAAAATTCAGGGTTGGAACCATTATTTAGTGCAAAAGATTAAGACAGGCACTCAACAAAGGCATTTGATAATAATAATCAGGTCAGGGAATCACCGGATATGTATGGCATTAAAAAGATGAACATAAGGCATTGTGACAGTATCAAGTGTCACTGACATATCAAGAAAATTGCTCAATGGATTTCAAATTTAAAAATATTGATTGATTTAACAAAATAATGTTTAATTGAGTCTGAGTTTAGCGGGATGAAAAAAGGTGGATAATCTTCCAAAGTAGAGATAGTCCCCCCAAAAAGCTATTTTTTGTGTGAGGGGGGAGATAGTCTTTGAAGGAACAAATTAAAAATAGTTGCTGGAGCAGACTGCAGAGTGAGAGAATTATCTGTTTATTGATTTACTTTTATAATGGAGAATTTTACATTTCAATAGTCTACGGACACAGTAGAATAAGATGTAAATTGGAAATAGTTTATTGATGAAGTGAGACATAAGGGGATATTTATGACTAAAAATTCCAATTTTTCAAGATGTTAGAAGTTTCTGGAAGCAAGTTACTATGGGTCATAGATTCAGTGTTAATTCTAATATTTGAATTGAACCAATGGGATATGAAGAATGCTATTGTCATGAGATGATACTTGAAATAACTAAAGAAACTTCTTACCTAAGAATAACAGCTCTTGGGCACGAAATGTCCTGTTTCATAAAGTATGACTCCTTTTTTTATTAAAGGTGTTTGAGAGTGAACAATTATCTTTGGAGGATGCAGGTTGGATCAGATAACTTGTAAAAAACTTTAACAAAGTGTTTATGATTATTTGAAGTTAGCCACAACATTTGCCCTTCTCCTTTTGGTTGACCTGTATATAAATTATTAATTAATATTTACTAATAATTTCAAATAATATTTGTTTATTATTTCAATAAAAGGGTATTGACCATCTGCTATTTGCTGGGCACTATTTTATACCTTGGAGGTATAACAACGACCTGAAGCACTCTTCCTGTTCTCAAGGAGCTTATATTTTAGGAGGCACAGAAAAGCATACAAAGACAGGATAAAATGTTAGTGTATTAGTCAACTTCAGGTTCCATGACAAAATAATATAGATTGGGTGGCTTAAACAACAGAAATTTATTTCCTCCCAGTTCTGGAGACTGGAAGTTGAAGGTCAAGGTGCCAGAAGAGTTGGTTTCTGGTGAGGACTCTCTCCTAAGCTTATGAATGACAACTTTTCTCTGTGACCTCACTGGCTTTTTCTCTATGTGTGTGCACTAGGAGAGAGAGACAGAGAGAGAGAGAGCAAGAAATCTCTAGTGCCTCTTTGTTTTCTTAAAAGAAAACCAGTCATATCAAGTTATGACATAACACTTTTGATCTCATTTAACCTTAATTTAACCTGAAGGCCCTATCTCCAGATACAGTCACATTGGGGGTTAGGACTTCAACATATAAGTTTGAGGAGGATACAATATAGTCCATAACAGATAGTGATAACTGCCATAAAATGAGAATAAATAAATAGAGAATAATGGAAGTATGGAAATGATGCTATTTATATAGCACGATCAAAGCACACACACACACACACACACACACACACACACACACACACACACACACATACACACACACACAGTCACAAACACACTCTGAGGGGTGCAGTGGCTCTGAAGAACGGGCAAACTTGATTTGCTTGAAAAACATCAAGAAGAAGAAGAGAGATGAGAGCAAAGCAAGAATTGTGAGTGAAATCTAAATAATTATATGAGCTTGGTACTCATATATATTCAACAAATATCAACTGAGTTTCCAGTACATGCTAGGTCACACACGAGTTACTGGGGATAAAAATTGTCAATAAGAGTCTATATGCTCAAAAAAAAAATCTCAAGAGAGACTTATTATGAAAATACAATGATATATACATGCAGTCTTTTGGTCAGACTAGAGGTCTGGCAGGCTTTCTTATCTAACGTCTGTTCTATATAAAGTTGAATTGGAATGAGACTTTTCGAGTTGTTAAAGAGATAACTACTACTACTCCATAGCTGTGTAAGTTTGAGCAGGTTTCTTAGTGTCCCCAAACCTCTAATTCTTCATTTATGAATAATTATGGTATTGGTAAAGGGCCACAAAAATTAATTACATTTTAAAATTATAAATAAAATAAATAAATACAGTGAGGTTACATTTCTCATCAACTAGGTTGAATATTGGTTAATAATGGAAGCAAACTGCCTAGCAAAGTGTTGGTGATGAGTATACATTCAATAAGAAAGAATTCTTTTTCACAACACATTTCATATACATTTGGAGGTATTTGATTCCAAAGTAGTTTGGATGATAAAAGTAATTATGAAGAAGAATACATCAGGTTGGAAATGAGGAATAGTACTGGAAGTGCAAACAAGTGGATCAGATTCTATAGACAAGAGGGCCCCCATGGTGTGCCTGAAATCACAACCTCTCAGAATCCCTACCTTATCTTCCAATAAAGTCCGTAGTAAATTCTAACAACATATTGACACAAATGGAGATAAGCCTGTGAATTTTGTTACTGCCGGTGATCACAAATATCTCCTCTTTAGAGCCAGATCTTTCTTAACAGTTTGGGGCAGAGGAAAATCTGAAACAAGAGAAACTTAAATCAGACAAAGGTTTAAATAAAATTTATTTATTTACTTTTTTATTGGTTATGAATATTCACGAGATACAAAGCTGATTGTCACCCCTCATGCCCAAGATGTGAAGGCCAGATCCATACTGGCTGCATGTCCATTACTACAAATTATGTTAGTACCCCATGTCCCCCACCCAATTTAAATTGTGTGTGTGTGAAGGGAAGGATTTGCTTTGATTAAGAGATTCAAATATTTGAAATCAGTAGTATAATTTGGGTTTGGTAGTAAATAACAGTGACCTATTAATCTCACTGAAGGGGGGTGAGAAAAAGTTGTGAACTAAGTAACTTTGAAAATGAGTGAAAAATGTAGAACTAAAGGTGAAATTACTGTGCATAGTACTGTATTTTAGTTGATAAAGTTGTCAAACCCACAGTGTATGGGTTAACAATTTTGAAAACCATTACACATGTATATGGGTATTGAGCCACTATGTTTATAGATGGCAAATGGTGGGAGCCAGATGAGCCATCATTAGGACAGAAAGTTAAAGATAAGCAAGAGCAAAAGGCTGGCCTGATGTATATAGTCATGGATTTGAATTGGAGACAGCAGTATGAACTCATATTTAGCCTAATACTATTAATATACAGATTACATACAGAAATATTTACAGATACGTGTATCTGCACAGGTTAATTTCTACTCATATATATTCTTTCCCTGTCAGTTGAAGGCCTAGAAGCAATGACATCCTAGTAGCAATAAACACATCTGTCACCAGATCTTGATTTCTAATACCATTCTCTAATGATAATAATAGTAATTCTAAAAAAAATAAAAGCCCGACTCCTCGGAGAAATGGCTGATTCTAGGACAGGGACAGGGAATATACTAGATGAGTGAAAAACACCTCGGTAACACAGAGTACACGCAGTAGGGCAGGAAATATAAAAGATGAGTCTGTAGCATTCTGTAGTGTTAGATAGTAAGAAAGTGCTAAAACACACCTCAACACATGCACACACCCGCACACAACACACAAAATGCTGGGGTTATATTAAAGGGACACAGGACCCAACTAAAAGAGCTCACCATGATCAAAGCCAGAACATTTGATCAAAAAGTAAATAGAGTAGTATTGGATTATAATTCAAAGTATAAAGTAAATATGCATGAGTCCATGCTAGCATAAATAAATAATTGAATGAAGAAATGTATGGAGAATAACCAACAAAACTTCCATGAAGAAAACTTACGAATAGTTTACATAATGAACTGCTTTTAATAACTCCCTATACCATAAAATGAGGAAAGGAAGAGAATTAAAAAAGAGTATAACTTTACAGTGATGAAACCTGACAAACATTACCTCAAGCTAAATGATCAAGGTGATGAGGCATATTGACAGTACCCTTGATACGACGTGGTGAGAATGACATTTTACCTTTGTGGTCTTTCTTCTAAAAACACGTTGTTCCAGTCCAATCGTGTGAAAAAGCATCAGTGAAATCCCAACTGAGACACATTCTACAAAATACCTGGCCAGTACTCCATAAAACTGTCAAGTCCATCCAAAAATGAAAAACTGAAAATCTGAGACTCTGTCACAACTAACAGGAGCATAAGGGAGATAGGACGTGTATTATGGTATCCTGAAAGCCTGGAACAGAAAATAAAAACATTAGGGAATAACTGAGCAAATCTGAATAAATCATGGGGTTTAATTAATAATAACATTTCAATATTGGTTCATTAATTGTGACAAATATTCCATACCAGTGTAAGATAATAGAGGAAACGGGGCGTGTAGCATACAGGAGCTCTCTGTACTGTCTTCACAGTAATTCTGTAAATCCAAAATTAAAAGTTTGTTTTTTACATAAAATAATACATTACAAAAATAAGATATTAGGATATCTAATCGTAAGTTTATACTTATATTGGCTCAGCATCTCTAAGTCAGTTTTCCCTGGAATAGTAGTCCTGTAAGATAACCTAGAAAGCAAAACAAAACAAAACAAAACATTTCTTTGATAAAATAATTTTGAGACAGTCTGCATATTGCAAGAGGCTTTGAAGATTCACAAAGCACATTAGAATACTAAAAATTCTAAGGAATTTCAAAAAAGATTATCAATTTAATGCTGTTTACCCCAACATTTCCCAAACTTACTGTAACTTTTAAATTTTATGGTCATATCTTCTAACATCTGTGGAGATATCATTACCTAGAATATACTTTGGGAAATGTTGGTTGAACTGGTGTATACACTATTAAAACAAAAAATGAGCCACTTATGGAGGGAATATGTGATATTCTTGAGTTTGAGGCTATATAGAATGAGATATGATGAAATAAATTTTGGGTGGCTAGCCAGCTAAAGAGAAGGCTTTGGTAAAACCCAATATCTTTTTTTTGGAAATTTGAAGAAATTCCATGTTGAAGACAATCTCTGTGAGTGAACACAGTAGACTTAATTCAAATGGTGAGAAGTAACACACACACACACACACACACACACAAAGTGACTTTATAAACAAACTCTAGGAATTAGAGTGAACACAGTAGACTTAATTCAAATGGTGAGAAGTAACACACACACACACACACACACACACACACACACACAAAGTGACTTTATAAACAAACTCTAGGAATTAGAGTTATAGGGGAATACATCCGCTAGGCATTGAGCTCCTAGCCACTAGAGGTGTTCAGGCTGAAGTTGGATAACCTTTTGTAAGGTGCCAACATAAAGAAGAAAAAAACTATGTTGGAGGAGGAGATCGCTTTCAATATCTCTCTCAATTTTACGATTTCACTTCTTTATTAATCCATACAAGGAAATGGTTAGTTCTTATTATGTGATCAGCACTATGCTAGGTTTTTAGTATAAAACATTGGCTGCCATCATTTCTTCCTGCTGATCACAGTTTAATAGATAATAAGAAAAAAATTACTGCTATGAAAAAATGAAATGTATCCCTAACCACACTAGGGATTGGGAAAATCTACAGAAAAAATAAATAATAACAACTACAAAGACTTAGGTAGCTCTATGTGCCAAGCACTGATCACATTTATATACTGAGTCATTTAATTCTCATAATCTTACGAGATAGATTCTACTACTATCATCTTATTCTGTGCTTGAAGAGACTGTGTGACCCAGAGGTTAGGTGACATGTCCACGATGACTGAGCTATTTAGTGCCAGGTAATCTGTCTCTAAACTATGATGCACTATTGTCCATAGTCTCTTAACTATGATGCACTATTGTCCAAACTCAGACTTGAAGAACGAGT
>NW_007726228.1:493681-501727 GCF_000696425.1 Galeopterus variegatus | reverse complement strand
ACACACACACACACACACACACACACACACAGAGCATAGGAAATTTAACTTGGAAATCTAAAAAAAAGTGGTACTAACTCTCTCTTAAATTGTACATCCACAGAGCTAAGATCAGTCCTCCCTCACTTATATGTACCTAGAGAAAACAATTTAGGAAAACAAAATAAAAAAAAAGATAGATCCTCATCTATCAGCGTATTTGTTGCAGATTCCTGTAGCACTTAGGCTTGAGAGAAGGCTCGCCTAGGAGGCTAGCCTGATGACGATGGGGCACACTTGGTAAACTCTGCATAGTCCCCAAGGTCTCTGGCTGCTGAAACCACATATTTGAAAATGATTGAGTTACTCCAGCAATTAGGAAATTGGATACCACTCAGGCCTGCAAGACTCTTTACTAGACACAGTGATTCAAAGTTGATAAGACCATAAATCCTACCTGTAAAGGAATACTCTGGGTCCAGACAGGTTGTCACTGTTTGGAAATGGAGCAAATGTCCAGAGGGATGGCTGGTGACAAGAGTGCAAGGGGGAATACACAAGTCACCTTAGGCTAAGCCTCAAAACTGTCGCAATGACTTTTACTACAATTTATTGGCCAAAGGAAGTTATGTAGCCAAATCCATAGTCAGGAGCAGGGAAGCAAGAGGGTACTTTTATTTTTTATTTATTTTTTCTCCTTTTTGTCTTTTTTCGTGACCGGCAACGGATCGCAACCCTCAGTGTCGCCCCCGTACCGGACCGGGACCGGCTATGGGATCGCAACCCTCGGTGTTGCTCCCGCACCTCGCTCAGCCAGTGAGCGGCCAGTCTGTATGTGGGATCCGAACCCTCGGCGGGAGCGCCGCCGCGCTTCCCAAGCAGCGCACTGTAGCAGTGCGCCACCAAGAGGGTACTTTTAAATGTTTGTGGAAGTACAGAATTGAAAGATAACACAAATCTTTCCATGAACTTTTTGAAGTATTCTGGTACATTTCACCTAAAATGGAAGGGCATTGCAAATTTACATGGATAAGAACATGTGCATGGGGAGAAACGAAGAAGTTGGAATAATAATGCCATCTGCTGGAGTGGACAACTGTGGAGAAGAAAGAGAGATGGTTGGAAATGTATACCTCTTCCCTCATATGGTTAGAAGGAAGCACACTGACGGAGACTCGAGATAACAGAAAGCTGGGCAGGGACCTATATGTAGTACTGTGTACATCTCAATAGGGTGCTAAGGTTTGTTTCTAAATACAGTAACAAGTCATAAGAAGGTTTGAAGTAAGAAAGTGGTATGATCAAACTTACATGCTCAAAAGATCACTGCAGCTTTTGAGTGGGAAATGAATCATAGAGGCTGAAGATTAGAGGAAGCAAGAAACTGGTTAGGATGTACAGTCAGCAGGGAAGAGAGCATGGATTAGACAAGTGACAGTAAAGACGGGGGGGAAAGTCTCACAATTCTCAAAATATCGGAATTTATTTGGAGCTGCACTCAAAAGGTCTTAGTTGATCGGAAGGGGTGGGAGTGGGGGCTGAGGGAGATGGTGCCTCATATCATGAATGAATCCCAAACTTCTGGCTTGAGTAGCTGGAGGGATAGACTGGAGAGGACAGGAAGAGAGGCAGAGATTCCTACTTTGTTCTCTTTGCCCTTGTTCCACTGCACTGACCATAACCTTAGATTCGAGCTGACTGTATTCTCCTTCAAGGAGGCATATGGAGTATTTTTTTTTTAAATAAGTATATTTTTATGGAAAATGTTAAATACATACAAAAGTACAGAGAAAAGCATAACAACCCCCACACATGAATCCTCCAACTTCCACAATTATCATCTATGGCCAATCCTATTTTTATACACACGCATCCATTCCCCAGTCAGGTTATTTTAAAGTAAATGCCAGGCATGATATCATCTCTTCTACAAATATTTTGATATGTGTCTCTAAAAAAACTATGCTGTTTTAAAGCCATAAACAAAATATTACTTTAGAAATAAAAGAAAGTAACAAAAATTCCTTAAAAAATCAATGTCTAAAGTTTCCTGATTGTTTCATATTTTTAATTGTTCACTTAAGTTAGAATCTAATAAGGACCTTACATTGTAATTGGTGGGTGTCTTTTAAATCTCTTTTAGTCTATAGAATCATCCTCCATATTTGTTTCATGCAATTTATTTGTTGAAAAATTAGGTTATTTGTTCTATATCATTTCCCATTGACTGAATATTTGCTTATTATATTCTGTGATGTTATATAAAATTCTTCTATGTATTTTGTATATTGCATAAATTGGTACTTTGATATAGACTGATTAGGTTCAGGTTTGATTTTTGGCAAAAATAGAAGGCAGTATTTTAATAAAAGGAGTACTTTATAAAAGCATCATAGGTGAAAGAAGAACCTCTGTATTAAAGCCAACTTTTCATCTATTTTCTCTAGGTTGTGACCTGGGAACATCATTAAGTCAGCCCACATTTCAGTTATACTGGTGAAAAGTGGAAATACTAATGGTAGATACTGACTTGAGATTAATAATCCAATGTTTCTTATTTTGGGTTTTACATCAAAATCATCTGAGTTTTTGCTTATTTTAAAGTTCAAATGCTTCATATCTGTTTATCAGATCTGTTCACTTGTTCTCTTAACAAGTTGGGGGAATGGAGAGAGGGGGGAATAGTAACGGGTAAAGGGACATGAAAATCAACTACAATGTATATTGAGAAGTTAAAATAAACAAACAAACATATATGTATATATATATACACACACATATTATATATGTATACAATAAAAAATAAAGTTCAAATACTTGAGTCCTACATTAAACAACCCAAATCAGAATGTTTGGAATGGTACCCAGGTGTCCATATTTTAAAAAATATTCATGTGCTTCTAATATACCACTTTAGTTGAGACTCATAAACTAAACAATAAGCCCCTCCAAGGCAGGGGCTGTGCCGTGTTCACCAGGCTCTGGCTTATAGTAAATATTCATTCAGTAAATATTTTTGAGTGACAGCATGAATGAATAGATAGATTGCTGTGTGCATAGCTGGTAGGATGGATAAGTGGATTGATGAATGAAACAAAGGTTTAATGATGCTCTGAGTTAATAATACAGTGACATTAAATTCAGGATAAAAAGTTCTATATTTTGTTACATAAAAAAACTACTAGAGTGTTTGTGATGTGGGCCAACATGACAAGCACTCTAGATTTGAGTCCATTAAAGGAATATTAGATGTAAGTTGAAAATATTCAATAAAAATATATTCAATAAAATTGGACTTGGGAGTTGGCATAAGTGAGTGGCAAAATATCTGAGTAGAAATCTTGGGAATGAATGGAATGCTAAAGGTAACCAATACTACATTCTCATCTGCAAATCTGTTTGTATGAACAATGATCAGGGAACTGAGACGAATTCTATTTTTCAGTATATGGTGAAAATTAAAGACGATATAGGACAACTGAAGAATCTCATCGTAGACATAAACATATTCCAAAAATTTTATAATGTTTTGGATAAGGAAAAATATTTTTAAGAAGTGTCTGTACCTTACTTGTGTACAAATAGTACCACATTCTCTAAAAGTCACCATGGACAATTGGCTAGTCCTAATCTAATCACCTCTGTTAACCATAAAGATTTTTAATTTAAAAGACTTTGTGTGTGCAGCATTCCAACAGCTAATAAATCTTTTTATGATGTGTGTCTGTCAGTATTTGTCTTAAGGTCTCCTTCCCTGTGTTCTCACACTGCAAATGCTAGCCTTTATGATTGCTTTGCTTTGATTTAATTTTGACATTTAATTGATGAAGATTGCTAGCATCATTCTTTTTACCTTTCATACTACCCATTCTGTTTACCTAAGAGAGTTTTTTTTTTTTTTTTCCCCTTTTTGTCTTTTTTCGTGACTGGTAATGGGATTGCAACCCTCGGTGTCGCGCCCGCACCGCACTCAACCAGTGAGTGGACCGGTCTCTATATGGGATCCAAACCCTTGGTGGGAGCGCCACCGTGCTCCCAAGCGCCGCACTCTCTACCGAGTGCGCCACTGGGCCAGCCCTACCTAAGAGAGTTTTTGTGAAAACCAAATGTAAAGCAATTGTGAAAGCATGTGATAGTTTATTAAAATGAAGAAATAGGAGGACCTATTAATATAATCATTAATCATCATCATCATCATCATCATCATCACTATGACAGCATCATTGTTATTGGAGAATGATGACAGAGATCTAGAGCAGCTCTTTTTTTGTTGATAGGACCAATGGCACTTATGTTCCCTTCAACAATTCTCCTCTTTCCATATGGGGAGAAACCAGGGTAATTATTTCAGAAATTCCACAAGAAAAACATGTGGATAATCATCACGGTGGGCAGGCAATGCAATTATCCAGGTGGGAAATAAAGGTTAGAGAGAACAAAGGAAGCACTGCCTTCTTTGTAGTTAACCAGCTAAGGAAGACAGAAGAGCTCTTTCTTGGATCTTTCTTGGAATCGCTCTCTCTCTCTCTCTCTCTCTCTCTCTCTCTCTCTCTCTCTCTCTCTCTCTCTCTCTCTCTCTCTCTCTCTCCCCTCCCCTCCTTAATACCAACAGGGGAAATATGAGAAAGGTCACTATAGAGTATAAAGACCACTCAACTCCAATGGTATAGGATTGCTCTGCAAACCCAGACATTTGTTTCCCCACCTGCACTTGGTAATTAGGGGGATGTAAGTGAATTAAACCCTCAGTGGAACATTTCACTGCTTCTTTTTGCTGCACTACTAGAAACTTAATTTTTCTTTCTCTGTGGATTTTTCTCTGCAATGTTTTTGTTTATTGTAATGATCCCCAGCTACCTGAAATACTATTTTTGTGTGTCTCTAATTACCAGCTGTGTGACCTTTGGCTACATATTTAATTTCACTGGACATTTGGGGTTTTTTTCCATTTTAACATAGATGCAATTTCTGTCCTATCTCATGAGGATCTTGGTGGCTCTAATTAGAAAAGATATTTGAGGGCCGAGCCCATGGCGCACTTGGGAGAGTGTGGCACTGGGAGCGCAGCAGCGCTCCCGCTGTGGGTTTGGATCCTATATAGGGATGACCGGTGCGCTCACAGTGCTCACTGGCTGAGTGTGGCACGGCCGGTCTCAAAAAGGTCAAAAAAAAAAAAAAGATATTTGAAAGTATTATAAGTTAAATAAAACAACCAAATAATAAGATATAATTACTGTAATTTAGTGTCTGACTCAGTTCTTTATCCAAGTTTTAAGATTTTCTCTCATACATGAAAAACCATTGAATATGATGACTAATTCTCCTGTGTCTAAGATTGTGGACAGATTTTTCTTGTACACCATCTCTGAAGAGTTGACAGTGGTTGCTTGCAGTGCCTAACAAAAATAATTCTAAGTTCATCTCTAGACTCTGTGGGAAAGAAGTCCATGACCAATGAGCAGCTCAGCAGCATCTGCCATGGGCACAAGACAGGGAAGTGCTGTGAAGTAGAGTGTACATTTGCTAACTCTTTATAATGCTACAGAGCAATAGCACATGATGGAGGCACATGGTCAAAATTCAGCCACAGAAATGTTTTATATTGCTTGCACCAACATTTAAGAATTGTGAGATTTCCTGTATGTGTATACATATATGGGTATGCATACATTTATATGGATTCTTATGTTCTCTAGAAAAACTGTTCCAGTAAAACTGTGACAACAATGTGCTTCCCATGGCAACAATGATTGAGAGCTAACTACTGTTTCATTTCTCCTGTTAGATGAAGCATACACTCTTCAAATTTGTCTAGCCTCCACCACTCCCTATTACCTTACTCCAGTCTCCTGCACTTACTTACACTGTTTTCTAAAATTCTGTACACATTAGGATTTCTGATTCTGCCTTAAAGGTTTCAGCAGAGATTTGTAGCCTGTTAGATTCATCTCCAAAAATCTGACTATGACAAACACTATTTAAGCACTGCATATTAAGATAGTTAAACTCTGAAGACCAAAATATTTAAATGCTCAAAAATGCTGTATGGTACAGGCTTTCTCATTTCAAATCCAGAAGTCTAAGTCCTGAAAATGTCAATGCTATTATGCATTGATCAAGCCTTTTAGCAAAAGCTTCATTAAATGAATCATAGCATAGCCAATTCTAAAGTTGGAAAAGAGTCTGTGCCCCTCTTCTTCTCCCTGTAATCTCTCAGCACTGTCAAGATGCAGCCAAAAGCAAAGAAAGAGCAATATAAAATGAAGTGAGTAATTCGCCATTTGTTGAGGGAACATAAATTAGCCGCATTTTATGATGTCGCTTTTTTTTTTAACTAAAAGTCTCTGTAGATGTGTTTAATGTGGAGAAGTACATTTGTTTTCTTCTAATAAGATGTGCTTACTCCCCCCACCCTCCTATATCCCCTCTCAGATCTCCTCTAATTGAACAAAGTGGACTTAATTTGAATTAAAGTGTCAAAAATTTTCCACTTAAATTGATGTATCTACTTCCCTAGCTAAAATGGATTCATTTCTGTGCAAAACATAAGAGTCTTGGTAGATTGCATTTGTGAACTAGCAATATTTTGTGTGCATCTTCATGTCATGTAATTCAGCTGTGGAAAGGAAAGGAGATGAACTAGAGCAGGTCAGTGTAGGGAATAGGATACACAGTGGTTGGGGGAGGGGCAAGGGCTGGAGGAGATGGCTGTATTCATATTAAAACAAGGAAACAATAACCCTCTTCAGATTTTTTGAGGCAGAGTAATTTCTCAAATTAAATATGCAAAGCTTGTATCAGGAAGGCTATGTGGACTTTAGAGTAGGTAGTCAACTCCGTATTCACCCAGTAAAGCACTCCCCCAAAAAGTTCTCAAATATAATAACTAGTTCCATCTTCAAGAATGTTATAATTTAATTAGAGAGCATAAAACAATTACTATCAAAACTGAGGCAGAAATAATTTAGCATTTAAGCTTGTGGTTATGGGGTATAAATGATGAAGATAACAGAAAGAAAGTCAATGTGAATTCATGTAGATCAGAAAGCTTCATCAATGAGGTTTGTTTGCAGAAGACAGAAAATAATTCTTCATGCTTGTTAAGGAAATTGGAGTAGTATTCACTGGTCTACCTTTTGGCAGTTTGACCAAGGCATTAAATGTCCCTCTTGCAGAAGAAGATCTGAATGGGCTCACCACCACTGCTGTCACAGGAGCCATTTTCCAGTATCAGAATGGTTGCCCATCACAGAGCAGCTCCCCTCAGAGCAGGAGTCTGCAGAGGAAAGAGAAGCAGTTGAAGCCACTGGCACTGCTGCCACCCCCACAAGGCAACCTTGCTGCCACCAAGCAGATCACAGACAACAGAGAGGCAGTTGCAGTCACCAATGCTGCTGCAGCCAGTATGAGGTAACCTCAATGCCACTGAAGAGACCATAGCTGTGCAGGCCACCATTGTGGACAAAATAGCCAAGCATCCAGCTGATGCAACCATCATTGCTGCTGTCACTGTTACCACCAGTGCCACCAGGCAGCCACCATTGTCATGTAAGCAGCCTGCTGCTGCCTGAGCCACCACTATCACATGGGCAGCCTGGAAAACTACTAGCACAATCATTGCTGCTACCACAACATCAGCTGCAGCAGCCATTGCCACTTTGCAGGTGAACTGCCAACCACTCACCTGCATTGACACAAGGAGTTTCACCAATGAAGTTTAGGGAAGGAGAAGAATAGAAGAAGCAATTTCTCTACCAGATGACCAGACATCAATGTAGATATATTAGAAATAAGAAAAAAAAATATGAGTCCACCAAAGGAATATGATAACTCTCAAATACCAGACCTCATAGATTAGGAAACCCATGAAATGAATGAGAAGGAATTCCAAGTAAAAATCTTAAGGAGACTCAATGAGATACAAGAAAACAGTCAGATAATACAAGGAATTAAGCAAAACTGTTTAGTATATGAAGGAGGAAATTTTAGAAGAGATTAGTACTTTAAAAAAAATGTAACAGAACTTATGGAAGAAGTCATTCAACAAAATAAAAATCACAGATGAGA
>NW_007726228.1:492483-493483 GCF_000696425.1 Galeopterus variegatus | reverse complement strand
GAGCAAAACTGTTTAGTATATGAAGGAGGAAATTTTAGAAGAGATTAGTACTTTAAAAAAAAATGTAACAGAACTTATGGAAGAAGTCATTCAACAAAATAAAAATCACAGATGAGAGCTTAAGCAGCAGGCCAGATCAAGCAGAAGAAAGAATTTCTGATCTTGAAGGCAGTCACTTTGAAATAACTGAGGCAGACAAAAATGATAATTTTATAAAAAAGAAGAAAATATGAGAGAGATATCAAACAACCTTAACCACAAAAATATCTGAATCATGGTTATTCCTGAGGGAAGGAGAAAGAAAAAGGCATTGAAAACATATTCAATGAAATAATGGCAGAAAACTTCCCAGGTATAGGGAAAGACACTGACCTTCAGATTCAGGAGGCTCAAAGTTCCCCAAATAGATTCAACCCAAAAAGGACCTCTCTGTGGCACATTATACTCAAACTGGCATACCTCAAAGACAAAGAGAGTTCTAAAAACAGCAAGAGAAAAACCTCAAGTCACCTATGAGGAAGTCCCCATCAGACTAACAGCAGACATCTCAACAGAAACTCTAAAGGCTGGCAGAGAATGGGATGATATATTCAAAACACTAAAACAAAACAAAACAAAACAAAAAGCCCCTGCAAGCCAAGAATAATGTACCCAGCAAGGTTATCCTTCAGAAATGAAGGAAAAATAGTGAATTCCCCAGACAAAGAAAAACTACAAGAGTTCACCACCATACAACCAGCCCTACCAGAAATCATAAAAAGAGTCCTATATCTGGAATACCAGAAAGGATAATCACTACCATGAATACATAAGAAAGAACAAAACCCTGTGGTAAAACAGAAATGCAAATGAGAAAGAGAAGGAAACTATGTTTTACCACCTCCCTAAACCAGCAAACATTGAAGATAAACAATAAAAGGGAAAGAAAGAAATAAAAGTTATTTAAAACATCCAAATGAAAAATGGCAAAATGTGAGAAGTAAGACAATACCTAAATGTA
>NW_007726228.1:490585-491669 GCF_000696425.1 Galeopterus variegatus | reverse complement strand
TATTTAAAACATCCAAATGAAAAATGGCAAAATGTGAGAAGTAAGACAATACCTAAATGTAAATAGATTAAACTCCCCTCTCAAAAGAAACAGAGTGGCTGATTGGATTACAAAGCTAGACCCTCCTATATGCTATCTTCAGGAGACTCACCTCACCTGTAAAGGCACACACAGAGTAAGACTGAAGGGATGGAAAAAGATATTCCATGCAAATGGAAATCAAAAATGGGCATGAGCAGCTATTACTATATTGGATAAAATAGACTTTAAACCAAAAACCATAATAAAAGACAAAGAAGGCCACTATATAACGATAAGGAGATCTACCCAGCAAGAAGACATATAATCCTAAATAAATACGCACCCAACATTTGAGTGCTCCGGTATCTAAAGCAAACACTCTTAGACCTAAAGAAAGAGATATACCCACATATGATAATAGTTGGAGACCTGAACAACCCTCTCTCAACAGTGGGCAGATCATCTAGGCAACAAATCAACAGAGAAACATGGGATTTAAAATATATCTTAGAACAATCGGACTTGGCAGATATCTACAGAAAATTTCAACCAACTCCCACAGAATATACATTCTTCTCATCTACACATGGAATATTCTTCAGGATAGACCACATGTTAGGTCACAAATCAAGCCTCAGCAAATAAAAAAGAATAAAATAATTTCAATTATCTTCTCAAACCATAACACTTTAAAACTACAAATCAATAACAAGAGAAACTTAGGAAGCTATACGAACACATGGAAATTAAACAAAATGCTCCTAATGATCTATGGGTCTAAGAAACTAAACAGGAAATCAAAAAGTTCTTGAAATTAAAGAAAATAAAGACACATCATACCAAATCCTGTTGTATGCTACCAAAAGCAGTACCAAGAGAGAAGTTTATTGTAATGAATGCTCATATAAAAAGAACAGAAAAATTTTAAATAAAACACTTAACATTACACCTCAACGAATTAGAAAAATGAGAACAATCCTATCCCAAAATTAGTAGACAGAAAGAAATAATTAAGCTCATAGCAGAAGTAAATGAAACAGAAACCAAAAGAAATAAAAAGACA
>NW_007726228.1:487012-489717 GCF_000696425.1 Galeopterus variegatus | reverse complement strand
ACAAAAGACCAATGAAACAAATATTTGGTTTTTTGAGAAGAAAGATAAAATAGACAAACCATTATCAAGGCTAACTGAGAAAAGAAGACAGAGGATCCAAATAACAAAAAATAGAAAGTAAAAAGGAGACATTACAACCAATACCACAGAAATAAAAAATAATAATTAGAGAGTATTATGACTAACCAAATGCCAACAAATTTGAAAACCTGGGAGGAAATGAACAAGTTTCCGGACACATATAAACCACCAAGACTGAACCCAGAACACATGGAAAACCTGAACAACAACAATAACAAGCAACGAGATTGAAGCAATTATAAGCATTCTCCTAACAAAGAAAAGCCCAGGACTGGATAGCTTTACTATTGAATTTTGCCAAAACTTTAACGAGGAATTAATACCAAATCTCTTCAAACTATTCCAAAAATTTGAAACAGAGGCCCTTCTTCCAATCCCATTCCATGACACCAGCATCACCTTGATACCAAAACCAGACAAAGATACAACAACAACAAAAAAGAAAACTATAGGCCAATTTCTTTGATGAAAGCGATACAAAATTCCTCAATAAAATATTAGCAAATAGAATACAGCAATATATGAAAAACATTGTACACCACCATGAATTGCGATTCATATCAGGGTTGCAAGGATGGTTCAACATACACAAGTCAATAAATGTGATAGACAACATCAACAAAAAAGGACAAAAACTATGATTATCTCAATAGAAGCAGAAAAGGCATTTGACGAAATTCAACATCCCCTCATTATAAAGACTCTCAGCAAGTTAGATACAGAAGGAAAATAACTCAATACAATAAAAGCTATATATGACAAACCCACCTCCAATATCATCCTGAATGGGGAAAAGCTGAAAGCTTCTCCCTTAAGGACAGAAACAAGGCAAGGATGCCCATTCTCACCACTCCTGTTTAACACAGTATTGGAAGTACTAGCCAGAACAATCAGTCAAGAGGAATAAATAAAGGGCATCCAGATTGAAAAAGACTAAAGTCAAATTGTTTCTGTTTGCCGGATGACATGATCCCATATACAGAATAGCCTAACGACTCTATGAAAAAACTCTCGGAGGTAATAAAGAATTTTAGTAAAGTTGTAGGATATAAAATCAAAATGCAAAAATCAGTAGCATTATTATACTCCAATAATGAACTAGCAGAAAAATAAATCAAGAAAGCAAGCCTATTTACAATAGTTACTATGAAAATAAAATACCTAAGAATAAAGTTAACCCAGGAGGTGAAAATCTCTACAATGAGAACTGCAAATTACTGTAGACAGAAATAAGGAGGACACCATCCCCATCAAAATACCAATGACACTCTTCACAGAAATAGAAAAAAACAATCCTAAGAATCATATGGAACAACAAAAGACTCTGGATGGCCAAAGCAATCCTGCGCAAAAAATAAAAATAAGGTCAGATTATTACACTACCTGACTTCAAACTATACTACAAAGCTATACTAACCAAAACAGCATGATACTGGCATAAAAATAGATACTTGGACCGGTGGAACAGAATAGAGAACCCGGAAATCAACCCACAGACTTACAGCCAGCTGATCTTCAGTGAAGGCACCAAGAACATACATTGGGGAAAGGACAGCCTCATCAATAAATGGTGCTGGGAAAACTGGACACCCAATATGTAGAAGAATGAGACTAGACCCATATCTCTTGTCACATACCCAAATCAACTCAAAATAAATTAAAGACTAAAATATAAGACCTGAAACTATAAAACTCCTTAAAGAAAAACAGGGGAAACACTTCACAATATAGGACTGGGCAAAGAATTTATGAGCCTGAAAGCACAGGCAACAAAAGAAAAAATAAACAAATTGTATTACATCAAACTAAAAACCTCTGCATAGCAAAAGAAACAATTAAGAGAGCAAAAAGACAATCTGAAGAGTGGGAGAAAATATTCACAAACTATGCATCCAACAAAGGATTAATATCCAGAATATACAAGGAACGTAAACAACTTAACTATATAAAAACAAATAGCACAATTAAAAAATGGGCAAATGTGCTGAACAGGCATTTCTCAAAAGAAGTTATATGAATGGCCAATGGACACATAAAAAAAGATCAACATCACTCAGCACCAGGGAAATGCAAATCGAAACCACACCGAGATATCATCTAACCCCAGTTACACTGGCTATTATCAAAACGATGGAGAATAACAAATGTTGGAGAGGATGTGAGGAAAGGGTAACACTCCTACACTGTTCATGGGACTTTAAACTGGTGCAGCCTTATGGAAAACGGTGTGGAGTTTCCTCAAACAATGAAAGATAGAACCTCTTTACAATTCAGCAGTTTCACTCCTTGGTATATACATAAAGTAATAAAAATCTTCATGTCAAATGGATACCTGCTCCCCCATCTATATTGCAGCTCTGTTTACAATAGCCAAGAATTGGAACCAACCTACATGTTTATCATCAGATGACTGGACAGGGAGAATGTGGTATATACACAATGGAATATTACTACTGTGCCATAAAAAAGAATGAAACACTACCATTCATAGCAACATAAAGTAAATCATGTTAAGTGAAATAATCCTGGCACAGAAAGAGAACTACCACATTTTCTCACTCATAAGTGGGACATAAAAATTAAAGGAATAAATTGTAGTGGGTTAGAAATGTTGATTCTCCTTT
>NW_007726228.1:476283-486671 GCF_000696425.1 Galeopterus variegatus | reverse complement strand
GAAAACGGTGTGGAGTTTCCTCAAACAATGAAAGATAGAACCTCTTTACAATTCAGCAGTTCCACTCCTTGGTATATACACAAAGTAATACAAATCTTCATGTCAAATGGATACCTGCTCCCCCATCTTTATTGCAGCTCTGTTTACAATAGCCAAGAATTGGAGCCAACCTACATGTTTATCATCAGATGACTGGACAGGGAGAATGTGGTATATACACAATGGAATATTACTACTGTGCCATAAAAAAGAATGAAACCCTACCATTCATAGCAACATAAAGTAAATCATGTTAAGTGAAATAATCCTGGCACAGAAAGAGAAATACCACATTTTCTCACTCATAAGTGGGACATAAAAATTAAAGGAATAAATTGTAGTGGGTTAGAAATCTTGATTCTCCTTCGATCTTAGAACAAGATTTTTAGGTAACGCATGAATGAGCCAAGAGGCTCTTGAGTAAGGGGACAAAAGTCCACAGATAAGTTTGGCAAAAGCCATCTAATCAATTCTAATCACTGTTTAGGGATGAGATTGTGTACTTTGACCATTTTAGATTGCTGGTTTGATTCAGGCTTGAATGACTATTGACTATTTAACCTAATGATTGTTCTTAAGACATGTTAAGGAAACTGCTTGAATGCTGTTTAAATATGCTAAGGAAATTGCTATAGGAAGTATGTGGAAAAGAAAATGTTTACTAAGGACAAGCTGTTTGTTGATAAATTTATCCAGTTTTTTACAAATTACATTCTGGAATGTCACATTGTTAATTTACTGCTGCTCTGAGTTTTACACTGCCTGTTTTTATGTTCTTCTTTGATGATTGAATCAACTGATTTTTCTTGTGAAACTTCCTTGTCTTGTCAATAAAAAGAAAGGCTGATTTTGGATTGGGGCTTCTCCCCTGATCGGCAGCAGTCCCTCCAGGGGCTGCTGCTCCCCTGATGGGTGGCAGTCCCTCCAGGCCTCTTTGATGGTCCTTTGAGTGAGTTCTTTCTTTCTCTTTTTCCATCTCAGTTACACAGAGGAAAGTGTTACAATATATTTTAAAAGAAAAGAAAGAAAGAAAGATACAACAATCACAATAATACATTGAACCTTCAAAAGGAGACAATAGAACTGAGGTTATCAGAGTTGGGATAGTGGGAGGTGAAGGGGTTGAGGAAGGATTTGGTTAAGGTACATGAAAAATGAATGTATTGTATAATATTCAAATTTAAAATAAAGCATTTGTTTAAAAAACTTTTAAAATAGAAGAAAAGTAACCAAACGGAAAGCCAAATACCTGTTTATAAATCACCGAATGTCTGGATATGTTCTTCTAGGTCTCTGGCAAATGAGGGAGTAAAATAATATGGCTTAGACTTGAAGTTAAACCAGGCCTTCAATCTCTCTCCCATTTTAAATCTCTTTATTGGAATCCCTATATTCAGATATGCCTGTAAAAGAAGAGTGAGCTAAGGAAGTTCTGGAGAGTAAACACCTAGTTCATTACCCAGCCAGCTGCACGAGTGAGTCACACAGGTCTGCCTTACAGATCCATTCAAAGGCAAGCACAGAGAAAACAGGATGACCATTGTGTATACCCTCATGGGTTGTTCATGACATGAAGAAGAAAAGAAGTTTCCATTTATAAACATGAGCTGTCATCATTGTCTCTGCCCACTTGTAAAATGTGGCTCATGAGATTAGCATCTCTTTGCATGGGGAGAAGAAAGAAAGAATGTAACCAGAAGAGTCAAAAGCATGGGTGAAATTCCCTACTCTATGGGCTGAAGCCAACATAAAATGAACACAAAAATATTTCCCATAATCGGGGAAATGAACTGTCTCATCCACCTGTGAAGTTTCTAAAGGAATCTAGAACCATTTGGCTGCCTGTGACCTTCAGCTTCCCCTTGGCATAACACACAATTCCATGAATTCATTCAAATGTCCCATCTTTTGACCATCATTAATGTATGTTTTACCATCATCATAAAACATCTTAAAATACAAACCCTTTGAGGGCTGTGTACAAAAATGATAGCTTATTTACAGAGAAATGGGAAGGACATGAAGATACTCAAATGATCTTGGCTTATGAAGAAAGAATGAAACAAAACAAAACGAAACATAGGGATATGAATACTGGTGGGAAAAGAGGGGGTATGATCACTGTCTTCAAATAGCCACAGCACATGGTCAGGGGAAAAAAACAATTACCCTAATTCTTCATGACCTAAATAAGTAAAAGTAAATGTGATCGAACTGTATCAAAAAGTAGTGAGCTTCCAATCACAGAAATGTGTAAGCACAGACTTTTTGATAACTTGCCAGGAATGTTGTATAAAGGTACTCTTCAAAAGGTTTACAGTCCTTAACAGTTTTTAAACTATCATCTAACTCTGAAATTCTATGATTGTATAAGCCTAAGAACAACTCAAAAATTTTAAAACCATTTATAAACTTTAGCTATAGGAATATTACCTCTAAATCTTTAACTTCTTTTAATTTTCATGAGTTTAGAGTAAATATTATCCTTGATTATGAGGGATGTGAGACCACTTTTGGAAGCTGAACACCCATGAACCATGGGACTTGGATGAGATTGGTCTATGATCCAAAGGAAAGAGGATAAGACTTCCTAAGAAGCTGATTTATCAAATCCCATAACTTAAACTGTCATTTTTATGCTGAAGAAATACAAATTCATCTGCACCTCAGAGCTCACCTTTGTTTTTTGTTTGTTTGTTTGTTTTGTTTGTTAATTTTAAAGAAAATGACATTTATTGATTACAGTTTCAGAGGGTGGGAAGTCCAAAGTCGAGGGAACGCATCTTGGTGGTGACAGTAACTTAGGGGCCTCACATGGCAGAACGGTGGAGCAGGGACTGACAATCTCTCATGCACTCTCCTTTTAAAGCCCTCAGAACCACAACCATGATCTCACCTTTGAACTACAGATTCACAATGCCAACTGCTAACTAGGATTTTTTTCTTTGATGTGATAGGCAACACAAACAGTATTTCCAAAACGAAGAAAATAAAAGAGACAAAAGTGACGTGCATCTTTCATAATCCCCTCCAATAAAAAAAAAAAAAAAAAAAAAAAAAAAAAAAAAAAAAACAGGCCTTTTCCTCCCCAGTGCCAGTATCCACTTGTTAGTTCAGGTCAAACACCTAGAAGTCAGTCTTGGTCCATTCCTTTTTCTCATTCTCTTACCTCTAAAAGCTTGTAAGTTTCTTTCAGTTCTACTTAAAATATATATGTCAAATTTATCTTCTGTTCACTTGCTCTGCTCCCATCCTAGTGAAGGCTGCTGGTCTAAATTCCTTAGCCATACGTTACTGCTGTGGTCTCAAACTGGTCTCACTGCTGCCTCTCCTGGGTCTCTCCAATCCATTCTTCACACCAAAATTGGAAAAGGGGAAAGAAGGCAAGGACAATAAAATGTTGAGACCATTGTGTTTACAAAGCAAATGAACAAAAACCAAAAAAGACTTTTCAATTATAAAAAATATTTTTATTATCCTTATTTCTGCATTTCACTTTCCTAGCTAGTGTTTAACATAATAGGAGCCATTCAATAAATTCAATTTATTTTCACTCAGAAAATAATTCTTATCTCCAGAATTTGGGATGGGAGGAGGTTCAGATTTGCCTTTTATTGATGCAGTAAGAATTGCTTTTCGTTTTTTGTTTTATTTTGTCCCAAACAAAACATTCTTCACTGTTTTCTCTGATGTTCTGTCGAAAACCTTGGGTTTGGAAGACCATAAGGGCAAAAACCAAAATAAAACAAAACAACAACAAAAACTATTATTTACTAATTTATTCACTTCTATTATTAATTTATTCATTCTATCATTAAAAAAATTCATGATACTTGTTAGATGGTAAGGAAGACTTTTTTTCAAGAGGTACTACTGCAATAGGGGTTTTGCAGTAGGGGAGAGAAATTGAGCTCAACTGCCTCCCAAATCCAACAAGGACAAGTTGAGATTTATAGCCAGGGAGCAGGGTGGGGGTCAGTAAGTGAAAAGTTACTAAAATGAAACATCAAGGCTAGTATGATTCTTGCTGAAGGCATGTCAGACTGATAAGAGATTGAGGATGAGGGATAAGGAATTACCAGGTATCAAAGATTATCAGATACCAAAGGTGGGGACTTTCTCTACACTTAGCAAGATTCTTGCTAAAACTGGACTAAGTAGGCCAAGACAGAACCCAAGGTTGGGGTTTTGTCAAAAGGAGAGCTCAATGGATCTTGATTCAAGTTTGGTCAAGAGAGAGTCTTAGTCACTATACACACTTTTTGAACATACCATACTTTCCCAGTTCTGACCTATGGAACATGATGCAAGTATTAACAAGTCAGACACACAGCCCCTGCCCTCATGTAGATTACAGGCTATTAGAAAATAAAATTCATTTTAGAAAAAAAAGTTTACTTATTCAATTTCCTGGAGAGTCTAGAGTTAGGATAAAGAAAGATTTGCAGAGGTCAGTAAAGGAATAGAGGCAGGCATCAGGTGAGGTTTTATGTTCGTTTTGTTCTTTAATATAATGCCCTCTGTTACTAGTAGAATTAGCCCCCAAATGCTCTAGAAATTTCTCTTCCACCTCCTGTAAACTTAGAAGTAAAATTTCAAGCTGTATATTCATGAAATAGAAATGTAGGTGCAACATTGAAAGGAGAGAAAAAGTAGAAAAACATTTTTTGAGTATTTAGTATGTGCCAAGAATTTTTGTTATATCAATTTTCCCTTGCATCTTCAATGTGATGTAGACATAATTATTCCACTCTTTTTTTTTTTTTTTACAGAGAATAAAAGCATCTCAGAGATGGCAAGGAACTTGCTCAAGATCTCACAGATAGACAAAGTGGCAGGATTGAAGTTTAAACCCAATTTCATCTCCTCACTCCAAAATGCGTGCATTGATTATATCCTGCATTTGTATCTTCCATAAATCAGGTCCAGGGCCTGGGTTCCATATGGGAGATAATATTAAAGCCTTGGAAATAAGCCAGAAACTGAAAGAGGTTCCTGATGCTCCCTGACCAAGATCCTTTTCAGATACCTGCCAGTTGAGCTCTCTTGCAAAGCTTTTCCTTTCAAAATCCTGTGGGAATTTCCATAATTATACCCTGCCTCTCTCCAGCTTCCTCCCTTCACTCCCCTGCCCCCTTGGCCTCTCTCAAATGAGAATTAATCCAGCCTCAAACAAGCTGTCACTAACTGAAGATTTTACTGTGATTATTGCTTGGTAGAAAGATGTTGTCTGTTCCCTCCCCTCCTCCAAATGCCTTATTTGCAGACTAGAATTCATGGGGCATGTGTCCAATTGATACATTTCCCTTCAAATAGCAGATCCGATGCTTAAGTGGGATGCAAATTTAATTATTCCACATGTACAGAACAGAAACAGAATCTCATTGTTAAATTTGTTCTCCTATGTCAGAAGATTAAAAACAAAAGATGTTGAAGTGGTTTGTGTGAGCAGAATACATTTCAGTTCATAAAAATGTGAGGCAATGAAATAAGGGCACCAAAGGACTTATTTCTACCACATGGAATTATTATTATTTTAAATGTGTCTGCTCACAATTCTTTTGTTCTGATGTGCACCCCCCCAAATTTCTTTAATCCCCTTCCCTGGGGTGATTTATCCAAATAATCCCCTGCAAACCTCTTATCCTCCAGCCAAGTTTATCTATTTACATTTTTATGATTAATTTGAAATAAAATGGTTGTAGAATGAATTAATTAATGAGAACATAAATATGAGTCCAATGGTTAAGAGCATGGCCTTAACCTCGACATAGAATCAAACCTTGGCTTCACTGCTTAATCGTTGATTTCTATATGCTTCTGTTTCTTGCTCGATTAAATAGGCACAATAATGGTATCCATCTCCTAGGGTTTTTTATGGAGTAAATGAGTTAATACAGGTATTGTGCCTGCAATAGTGCCTGGTACTTAATAAGCACTCAATAAATTATAGCTATTATCAGAACACATTTGTACCCACCTCTTTTTTCTTTAGCATCTCCTTCAAGGTTCAACATCAACAACCAGCAGTTAATTTTTCCATTTCTAAGGTCCCATAAAACAATATCTCCACCTAACTTATCACAATTTATCATGCTCTTCCTTGCATTATATCTATATATGTGTGAGTTACATATCTCCACCCAATGTCCCTAAGAGTGAAGAGAAGAGATGATCTTACTCATTTACAGAGCGGGGAGAAAGTAAGTGCTTACTGATTGATAGAATGAATAAAAGAACAAGGAGTGCTTTGACTAGAATCCTTAAGGGCTTACTATGTACCCAGACCATCTGCCAAGAATACATGATCCCATTTAATCTTTGCAGTACTATTAGAGGTAGGTTTTATTATCTGCATCATGCAGACAAGACAATGTAAGGTCAAAGAACTTCAATGACCTTCACCAAGGTCACATATGCAACAACAGGCAGTACGGCATTTGATGCTATGTAGCTCTGCCTGACTAACTCCAAAGATATGGCCCTATGGACCCCTAAGCTAGAGAAAGAACAACTTCTGAAATAGTGCTACATGAAATTGAAGTTTGGAATTCATTAGATTTCTTACAGAAGCATTCCTTCAGTTAACAGGAAATGCTACAGACCAGAAACCTTGTTATTGAGTCCTCTTCAAAAATCCTAGCTTGAGGGCCGGCCCGGTGGCGCACTGCTACAGTGTGCCGCTTGAGAGCGTGGCGGCGCTCCCGCCGAGGGTTCGGATCCCACATACAGACCGGTTCCCGCTCACTGGCTGAGCGAGGTGCGGGTGCGACACTGAGGGTTGCGATTCCGTGGCCGGTCCCAGTCCAGTATGGGCGTGACACTGAGGGTTGCGATCCGTTGCAGGACACGAAAAAAGGGAAAAAAAAAAAATCCTAGCTTGAGATAGTGGCAGGGAGAAAAGAGAATAGCATTCTCCTGTACGGTCCAGTATGGGCGTGACACTGAGGGTTGCGATCCGTTGCAGGACACGAAAAAAGGGGAAAAAAAAAAATCCTAGCTTGAGATAGTGGCAGGGAGAAAAGAGAATAGCATTCTCCTGTACCCAGTTCAAGCTATGTCTGTCTCTGAGAGAGTTTTTTCTTGTTTGCTCAAGGCCTTCCCCTTTCCAACCTCTGGTTGGCACTCAGGTCTGAGGTCAAGATATTCCCCATCCCACTTCCTCTTTGCTTCAGCCCAGAGGTCTTTGTAATATTTTTTACATGTGTACCCTTCTTTATCCTTAAGTCTCTTTGGCCATGCTCCCTCCTATCTTCACCCCACTTTAAAATTCTTCTCTAAGCAAGTCTCATTCTAGCCATCGCTTCCTCTGCAAAGAATTCCCTCTGTATTCCAAGATCTCACTGTATTGCATTTGCCCACTTACTTCTCATTGTCTCCTCACTAGTCTTTGTTCTCTCAGAGGATAGGTTTATTGTCTATGTTATTTACAATTCAATCCCCCCCAAAACTGGGGAAACTTCATGGAAATTAAGAAAGAGAAGGAGAAGTGGGGAGAGGAGAAAAAAGGGTCTGGGATGATGGGGAGATGGAAAAGGGGAAGACAAGGTAATAAGACCCCAGATTCCTGACTGCCAACCCAGAACACATATTTATCTCTATAGAAATGGCCCAAATGATGAGGGAGAAGGCGGGAGAGGAGAGCAAAAGTCATACCCTAGTTGTCTGGAGGTTTCTTTGTGTTTGAAAAATTCCTCTACCTTTTAGAAGGAGTTAACTGTGATTCCCACTCCTGTCTAGACCATGTTTCCTGTACTCTCTCAATGAGCATGTGAAAGACAAACGACTGAAGGCTGAGATTACCTGGAAAAATTGACCAGACAGATCTTTTAGGAAAAGAAAACAGACTCTCCCCTAGAACTATGGATACAGACCTCACCTCCTTTGTTTCCCATTTTATAGCTAATAATGATTTTCCCTGACATCTCAGTCTGGGCACGGTGCTTCTAAAACTTCAGTATACATAAGAATAACTTGGAAAGTTTGTGAAAACATGTTCCTAGCTTCCAACCTTATGTGCACTTTTTCTATATGTACATGATGCTTCAACAAACATCTTAAATCAATGTATATTTTATTATATAGATAAAATGTCACTTGTGATTTAAAACAATAAATATTTATATTAAGTACTCTGATACTTGGTCAAGTTCTAGAAAGATATACATGACATTATACAAAATGTTTAACTCTGGAATGAAGAAAGAAAGTTATGTCATGTTCGCATTTACTTTTAATTCTCTATCTATTGCACTTTTTGATCTGTGTTTTGTTTATAAATAGGAGAAAAAAATAAGTTAAAATTATTTTAAATACTGGTACACATTTCTGGGAAAGGAGCCTCTGTCTTGAACATCTCTGTCTTCATTCAAAGTCAACTCTCAAGCCCTATGGTTGTTTTCCATCGCTGGGCCTATGTTCCCAAATTCCAGAATTTATCATGATATATCTACAATGCTCTTCTCTCTTCTCTTGGCCAACCAGACCCTCTCTCCACATCATTCAAGGTCTCTATTCTAAATCTAAGTGGGTGAGCATCTGCTAAACAGCTGCTAGATCCAAACTGAGATAAGGCCATGTTACAAGCAAGAGTCCAGAACAAGAATCATTCTGAGTGGAAAATGGTTTGGCAAGGTCCAATGCTCAGGGACCCATCTGAAAGGAAAGATCATTAATGTTAATCTAACTGAGCTCAGGGTGGGAGGAAAGGGAGCTATGTTTTCTGAAGAAAACGGCTTGAGCTAAGGGCTGGTTTTATTTGACAGAGACAATGAGGAATCACTTGTCTGTGCTAAATGGAGACATGATTATTTATAATTGATATATGATTTTCAGCTGCCTTCTCTGTTCTGGGGCAGAGGAGCCATAAAGAAGCAGTAAAGAAGTCAGGTCATGGAGCCTCACAATGCCAAAGGCTGTGCTGAAGGATTTTCAGTCTTCTTTGAGGAATTATAGGGGTTGCTTACACAGAAGTGTTTGTTTAAGGTTTTTCATATACCTCTAAAATCACGAAAGCTAAGTACCAAAGATTCAATTTACTATAATCTAGTGGTTAACAGCGAAATATGTGGAATCAGGCTGCCATGTACATAAGTCCTAATTTTAACACTAACTGCCTTTGTGACCTTAAGTGAACATCTAAGTTTGAGAGTCCTCATTAATCAAAGAGGAATAATAATTGTATTTATCTCAGAAAGTTGTTTTTAGTGATTACTAACAATGATAAATGACATTTACAGAATGCTTATTGTGTGTCAGTCACCCATGAGGTAGGTACACTTATAAGCAATTTGTATGACAGACACATGCTAGGATGGAGCAGAGATGAGATTTAAACACAAGGCAGAACCCAGAGTTTTTTGAACCCCACATTGTGCTTGTGCTGGAACAGTGTAGTTTAGTCTTAAAATGATGGTGGTCTGCAGAGATATCTTGAAAGTAAATGTGCTTAATAGAAGCCTCCCTCATTTTCTCAAAACTATTCAATTAATCTCCCTTTATAACATCTACACCATATTTCCAGTGCCTTGAAACACTGATAAAATTCTCCAAATACCAAAAGCATTAAGATTGGCCCACAGCTCAATTTTACATTGTTACAATATCACCCTAATAGTTATGGTGACAGTGTGATCCATTGGCTAGACTAGATCAGAGTTACTCAAAGGTTCCTCTGCAAGACAGTTGCATCAGTATCACCTGGAGTTTTGAGAAATGTAAATTGAGATCTACCTCAGACCTACTGAATTAGAATCTCCTTGAATTTTTATGAGCTGAACAATCAGATGTAACCAGCTATACCCAGAAACAAAACAAAACAGAATCTCAGAAGTGAGAAATGTAAATTGAGATCTACCTCAGACCTACTGAATTAGAATCTCCTTGAATTTTTATAAGCTGAACAATCAGATGTAACCAGCTATACCCAGAAACAAAACAAAACAGAATCTCAGAAGTTCTCTTCTGAACCTTGCTTTTTTATTTAATAGAAACAGCTTGGCAATCTCTCCATTTAAGCATAGATAGATCTACCAATTTATTCTAATGGCTACAGAGTACTTGGCCATATGGAAGAGCCATCATTTACTTAATAAATTGGCCACTGATGGACATTTAGGCAATTTCCAGTTTTACCTTGCAAATTCTGTCATGAAAATTCTTGTAAGTACATCTTTGCCCACTTCCGAAAATTATTCTTTAGAAAGTATTTTTGAAATAGAATTGTGGCAACAAAGAATAACTGTATTTTAATTGTTAAACATATTTTAAAATTCCCCTGCAAGAAGTTAAGATGTTTATGCTAATCTATATTTCCACAATGGTTCCAACTTTAGGAAAATATATATATA
>NW_007726228.1:469353-475790 GCF_000696425.1 Galeopterus variegatus | reverse complement strand
GGCGCACTATCCAGTGCGCCACCGGGCCGGCCCGAGGAAAATATATTTTTAAAAATACATGCTGTATATATACCATTTATAACAGACAAATTACAAAAAAAAAGAACTAAAAATTACCAGCAGTCTTTTCAGCTGGAGATAATGTATTGTTTATTTTTATAAACTTGAGGAAAATTTTTCTGAGGTTTAAATGAGGAGGAATGTGGTTGATTTGAAAAGGTATCATAAAGCGACAGGCAGCCTGAGGATACGAGCTCAACTTAATGTTCTAGAAGAGAAAGCTTGTCTCTTATTTATCACCAAAACCTTCCTACCGCCTTCTTTGGGCAGCTCCTGAGGCCTCTTCTCCTTTCCCTTTAGACTAATATACTCGTGGCCTCCAAGGAAAGGAGGAAGTGTCCACATCCACAGGAAAGGAAGCATGTGGATCCAGCAGCAGGCTGAAAGGCCCAGGTAGCCGGCTAACCAAGCAGTGGGACTGCTGTGATCCCTGTGCAGGTGATGGATAGGCATTGCGGGGTTCATTCATTAGAGTCAGAGTCTCTGATAAAAAGAATAGATCCTTATCCACTGTCACTGAGAGAAAAACTCCTTTCTTTATTTTTCCATGCATTCCTCACTGCTGACAATCATTGAATAATATTTCTATTCCATATGTAAGAAAGGAAAAGGTTGTTGAAAAAGTCTGTGTGAGGGATGAGATGTCACCAAACAAAACAGCAGATAAAGTAGAAATGCTCCTGCTGTATCCATGTCCCTCTCTCCCTTGCTGGTGCTTCTGCTCACACCTGTGACATCATACATCTGAACAAACAACTTGAAAAATTCCTTTAGAAGTATTTTCTCTCTACCCCCTACCTTCTACCATAGCATTTTTGGCAAAATAACTCAGCAAGGTTGAGATTTTCAGCACTTAATGGGGTCTTAGAGAACTTAAGGAGTTTTCCAAAACCTCAGAATCATGTGTGGACTATGATTATACCATCACTTCTAAAGACCCACATGCCTCCTTTTCTGTGGATGTGTACTCTTCCTCCTTTCCTTGGAGGCCACGAGTATATTAGTCTAAAGGGAGAGAAGAAGAGGGCTCAGCAGCTGCCAAAAGGAGGCAGTGGGAAGGTTTTGGTGCTAAACTAAGAGCATCAGAAGAAGTTCTGAATAAGAAAATCCGGAATGGGGTCCAGAAATGTGATTTTTTCACAAGATGGTGATGATGCAGCAAGACCTCCAGCTGGCATTTAGAAAACATCATTTGCACTCCAACCCCCAAGTTCAAAGGTGAGAAAACCAAAGCCTAGGTCTTGTGAGTCCAAGTCCAGTGACTATCCCTTTACATGCTTTGCCATTCACCCTTCAAAAGTCAGAACTCTATTCCCATGGTCTTAAAGTGCGTCCTCACAAGAGACTAATTAATTTATGAAGAAAATACAGTCACTTGACAGTGAACACAACACAATTGGCAGACACTTCTCTAACCAAGTAAAAGTTAACATCATCTTTTAGTATTTTGAATATGCTACTGAACATATATACAAAGGAGTGGGAATCATCATGTCAAAGGGATACCCACACACCCATGTTCACTGCACCTCTATTTACAACAGCCAAAATACGAAACCAACCTAAGTGTCCATCAAAGATGACTGGATAAGGAAAATGTGGTATATATACACAATGGAATACAACTCAGCCATAAAAAGGAATCATATTCTGCCATCTGCAACAACACAGATGAGTCTGCAGAAAATTAGGTTAAGTGAAACAAGCCAGACAGGGAAAGAGAAATACCACATGTTCTCACAACTGCATGCTATGAGAGAGAAAGAGAGAGAGAGAGAGAGAGAGAGAGAGAGAGAGAGAGAGAGAGAGAAGACGAATTGAACTTTCAAAAGGGGAAAACAAACCACCTAAGGATACTAGAAGTGGGGAGGAGGTGGGGGGTGGTTTGGAGAGGGATAGGTTGGGTAAAGGGCATAAAGAAAAATCATGATTTGTAATAATAGTATGCTTATAATAAATAATAATAATTAAAGAAAGCTAACATCATCAGTGTTGGACAAATCAGAAAATGGTACAGATGGGGTGTGGCGTGATGCACTGAGAAAAACACAACATCACTTCTATGGTATTCCTGCCCAAAATGCATAATCTAAATTTATCATAGCAAACATCTGGCAAATCCAAATTGAGGGATATTTGGCAAAATAAATGGCCAGTATTCTCCAGAAATGTCAAGGTCATGAAAGACAAAGAAAGGCTAAAGAAGAGTCACAAATTAAAGGATACTTAAAGGAGACATGAAGACTAAATGAAACCTGCGATTCTGGATTGGATCTTGAACCAGGAAAAGACATCAGTGGAACAAGTGGGGAAATTTAATAAACTCCTTAGATTAGTGTATTAGTCTTTCTCTGTTGCTTATAAGAGAGTACATGAAACTGAGTAATTTATAAATGAATGAAATTTATTTCTTAAAGTTTTGGAGGCTGGGAAGCCCAAGGTCTCGGAAAAACATCTGATGGGGGCTTTCTTCTTGATGCAGAGTCCGTTGAAGGTGCAGAGTGTCACATGGAGAGAGTCACAAGAGCAAAAGGACTGCCTTCTCACTTATAAAGCCATCAGAACCACAACCATGGCAACCTATTAAACCATCAACCAATTTCTCCATGAATAGATCAATCTATTCACAAGCCAATTACCTCTTAAAGGTCCCACCTTCCACCATCATATTGGGGGTAATGTTCCAACATGAGCTTTGAGGGGGACATTCAATCCACAGCAATTAGACACTCATATGTCATCAATGATAATTTCCTGATTTTGATCATTGTACTGTGGTTAGAGATTAACATTTGGGGAACCTGGGTAAAGGGTATACAGGAATTCTTGATACCAGTTTTGCAATATTTTTCTAAATCTGAAATGTTTCCAAACTGAAGTTTAATAATAGAAAAGATAAAAAGTGTAAGAAATGCATTGCATTCTCGGACCTCAGAAAAATAGGATAAAGAAATGGAAAAGACAGTGACTTTCAAAACTGATTTGTGCCTCTGAAATATGAATAGTAGAGACACATGCTGGAACATAGCACAAGTTTCACAGCTTTCCTTGGTGTCCTTTGACAAATCATTTAACCTCCTTGGGCTTCTATATTTTACTTTATGAAATAAAATTATTAATACAGATGGTCAATCATCACATTATTTTATTTAATGTTCAATAAAATTACTTAATAGTATCATTCTCTTAGTAAGTAGGATAGGATGCAGATGGACAGGAAAATGTATACTGGGCATTATAATGTCTCCCTACCATACTAAAACACTCTTACTTCATTCTAGATGATAATTTAAATATTAGATTGTACTTCTCCCCCAAACTCGAATCTCCATCTAAATTTATCTTCTTTGCAGCCAAAATCTCAGCACTTAGTGTAGTTGTTGTCACAAAGTAGACATTCTCTAAACATCTGCTTATTAAATAAATGAAAGAATGAACCCAACATTACCTCTTTGCTGAGTCATACCAAAATTCACTGTTTCTTCTAATTCCCAAACAAAACCTACTCTATTCTACTGTTCTTTCTTTACTATTTGATATTTGGCTATTGTTGTTGCAGGCAGATTTTAGCTATCCCTGTGATACTTCATAAAGGTTATAAAAGGTTATTCAGAATCACACAAACATCGAGAATCAGGACATGGCTTCTGTAAGAAAAACAGTAGTACAGTGTTGGCCTTACTCAGACCAGGGTAGAATCTCAGACACTAGAATGGGGGTTGGGAGTATAAAATCACTTCCTGGGACCCAGGCAGAAATGTTGTTATAGTAGAGGTAAAGCTTTCCTAGCAGCAGGTATAGAAAGTGAGGACCTTAACAAGCCAGGCAGAAAATCATACAGCAAATTGTTAGCCACAATTACTCCTTCCTTTTTCCTCCATTCTTAGTAGGGGTACAGTGGATAAAATAATACAATCATACCAATATGAGATTTCCCTTTGACTCTCTTTCCTAGGACTTAGGAGAGTGAAATAAACTTTGGTATAAGAGAAGAGTGTTTCAAAAACTTTCAGTTCTTTTCTAAATTATCTCTGAGCTTTTATTCTTCCTGAAATGTATTCTTAGAGGTTTAGTAGTCTGCAAGTTCTATTTCAAATGCTTAGCTCTAACACCTGCACATATGTACATGCACACATACACAAACAAAGACATAGTTACAGACTCTGTAGCCAGGCATAGGTAGATTGGCACATTCATGAGGAAAATGGTCCTGGGGAATTCTCATAGATAAAGGTAAGGGTGGTATTTGGTAAAGAATTTAACCTTAGCTCCTAGAAGTGAATCTTGTAGAATGCCATGCCTGATAAGGGTGTGTTTGTTTGCTTGAGGTCATTGGGTCACATGGGATAGTACAGCAATATGATTTAGGGTGGAGGCTAGCCATAGCTGGAAAACCAATGATGTTACTTTGGGTGGGGAATTTGAATCATACATTATCACTCAACCTGGAGACAGAGGTCAACTCAATCAGTCATGTGTATGTAATGGAGCCCCAATAAAAACTCTGAACACCAAGTTCTGGTGAGCTTCCCTTCTTGGCAATACGTCATGCACATTGTCATAAAGCAATGCCAGAAAAGTCACACATCCTGACTTCTCATGGAAAGGACAATGGAAGCTCCACATCTGATACTTTCCAGACTCTGTCATATGTGTTTTTTTTTCCTTTGTCTGATTTTAATCTGTATTCTTTCCCAGTAATAAACCAACACAATTTATCAAATCTGAAATTGGTTTGGAGAACCCCTGAAACTTGGAATTGGCATCAGAAACGAGGGTGGGCTTGTATGGACTGGGATTTCTCTGACTTCCTTGTTGACCTAAACTCTCTCCAATGGTGTATAAGTCTTCTAAGGCTGCCATAACAGAATACCACAGACTGGGTGCCTTAAACAACGTCAATTTATTTTATCATAGTTCTGGAGGCTCGGAAGAGGATTAAGGTGTCTGAAGTGTTGATTTCTAGTAAGGCTTCTCTTTTTGACTTGCAGATCCATGCCTTCTCTCTGTGTCTTCACGTGCTCTTTTCCCTGTGTGCATGCTCTCTTGGTGTTTCTTCCTTTTCTCATAAGAACACCATTATTACTGGATTAGGACCTCACCTCTATGACCTCATTTAACCTTAATTAAATCCTTAATTACAGCCCTGCCTCCAAATGCATTCTGCTGCAGGAGTTAAGTCTTTAAAATATGAATTTTGGAAAAGACACAGTTCAGTCTCTAACAAAAGAAAATGCAGTTTGTTAATAAGTATATTTTCTTATTTAATAACCTAACTCACTTCCACCCATGCCAACATACAATATCAACAATGTAAGAATGATAGCAGATATTTAATTGCTACCAATAATTAATATTTTCACTCGTTTTTTGCATGCTAGAAATTAGATAGTGTATAACCTGCATGAACTAATTACTATCTGCATAAGCTCTTCCTTTTCTCTATCCCACTGGAATGAATGCTAATAATGGCAGGGAATGTGTCCACTTTGGTTATCACTGAATCAGGAGCATCTATATCCAGCATACTTCTTTATATATGTAGCAAATATTCACTATTTACTAAACATCTTGTAATCAATGTCAGTTTTTATTTATTAATTTTTAATAAGGTACATTAAATGTCTATCAGCTATCTGATATTTCCATTATAAATTATTGTTGACATTTTTCTTTTTATTTTAAATCAGAAATAAGCCAAACTCTCAGGAAAGATTCTTTAGAGATTATGGCAATTTTATTGTATGGATTGATCTTAAATAAGTACCTTAGTGTTGCATTAAAAAAAAATAATTCTGGACTGGAAGTGAGGCAACTTGGATTTACAAAGCAGATCTGCAAATAAATTCTGTGATTCACTGACCATAGTATTAGATTGTTCTTTCTGCCCAGTGGGTATCAAGTAGACTGTAAATATTAGCAATCTCTCCAGCAATCCCTGAGATCAGATAATCTTGATCTCAGAAGACTGGAAAGGTTTATTTACTTAGTCGAATGAGGAGCCGGCTCCAAAGTCATATCTGTTACCGGTGTTCTTTAGACTGATTTTTTCGTGGTGACTCTTTTTCTCTGTTTACCTTCTCTCCATGAAGAAGACATTCATGGATTATTTCTCTTTTTCTTTTTCTTTTTTTTTAAATTATTTTTATTTTGTCAATATACAATGTAGTTGATTATTATGTCCCATCACCGAAACCTCCCTCCCTCCTCCCTCTCCCCCCTCCCATCCAGGTGTGTCCCCTCCATTTGCTTGTTGTAAGAACTTCAAAACAAAATTGTGCTTCCTCTCCCCCCCCCCCCCCGGCCGCTTTTTTTTTTTTTTTTTTTTTTTTTTTGTTTTTTTTTTTTTTTTTTTTTTTTTTGTTTGGGGGTTGGGG
>NW_007726228.1:465180-468460 GCF_000696425.1 Galeopterus variegatus | reverse complement strand
GTGTGTGTGTGTGTGTGTGTGTGTATGTGTGTGAATTGATTCATTCACCTTTAGCTCCCTCCAATAAGTGAAAACATGTGGTATTTCTTTTTCTCTGCCTGACTCGTTTCACTTAATATTATTCTTTCAAGGTCCAGTCATATGAAAAAATGCTCAACATTATTTCTCTTTTTCTCTCATCTTTTTCTTTCTTCCACCTGCCTGCCCCAACTCTCAGCAGCTGTACTGCGTACTACATTAGTAACTGGGACTTGTTCAATTAAAGGGCACGTGGACCTTCATATTTCATGGTTGCTCAACAGTGATCAGGTCCAAGAGGAACTGCAGTCCCTGAGACACTGGCTGCATAAGCTAACAGAAAAAGAGCCATAAAAAGAGGTTGTGAGAGAAATCAATAGGCTCATACTGGCCCCACATGTCCACAACCATCTTTTTGCTTTTGGAAAATCACTTCTGTGATTGTAGCTCATCATTACTGCCGTATTTATCTCTCTCCCTCTTATCCATCAAATACCTGTCTAGAATCAAGATTCTATTTGTCTCTGGCATTTTAAGCTCTCTTAATTCTCTGTGGGTCAAATTTCTAGTCCTTTATCTTGATATATCACTACAAGCCAGAGGCTACATCTTCTTTAACTGACTGACCACAGGCCTAAAATATTATGGAGGATTATAACATTCATGGGGGGCAAGGGAGGATTGGTCTTAATGACTTTTATAGTTTACTGTGAGTTTCAAAGATTTCATGGATAAATGAACATTTTTTTCTCTCTAAGAGTAAAAACTTGCTATTGACCTCATAAATATGTAGTTATTCAACAAATACTCATTGAGCACATTGTGCCAGGTATTAGTTTATGCTTTTGGTTTTATTAGCCATGGCTATCTGTTATGTTAATTCTACATAGATTCTGCCTGGTGATTTTCCCCAGCATATACTCTCTATGGCAGCCACAGTCCCTGAGCCTCCACATTCTGTTGTCATTTATTTCCATGTTTCTCAAAGTGTGATGCACAACCATCTGACTCAGAGAAGTTGATAGTTTGTAGCAGTTAAGATCATTGCCTGTAGGGCTGGATCCTGCCTTGGATATCTACCATCTGTGAGGCATTGGGCAAAGCACTTAAACACTTATGACAATGTCTGGTACAGCAAGTCCTAAATAAATGTTAAGTATAAGAATCATCCAGAGACTCTGTCAAAACGCAGACCTAGAAACATTTAAGTATTGGGCTGAATGTCTGCAACAAGATGATTCTTATTTATTGAAACTTGTAAATTCATAGAATTTTATAACTGCCCCTTAAGTTCTCTCATTTTTCTTCCCCTTCTTCTTATCAGTGACTGAGTTTAGATCCCATTCTTGAACTTTCCAAGATATAAAATTTAGGCAAGATGCTTGAACTCTCCGAGACTAAATTTTTTCATAGTAAAAATAGAGGCAATTTTTCCAATGTCCCTGGTGATGATGAATGAGGCAATAGTTGAATGACATAGAGTACTCAATAAAATAATAGCTATCATTTGCTACCACATATTAAGCAGTGCCTAATGGCATTTACCTCTCTTAGCCACCGTGTAAGGGAGGTAAGTATTATCATGCCCATTTTACAGTTGAGGAAGTTGAGGCTGAAATTGACTAAGCCATTCACACACAACCTCACAGACAGTAAGTGGCAGAGCCAGGAACTGAAAGCACAACTATTTCCAAAATCTGGGTACTTTATCAATAGATTAGTTTGCCTTCTACTTTTCTTGAGGTTTTTGTAGTTAATTTTCACCTCTAATGGAAATCATGCAGGTAATGTCCTCCTAGAAGAGTATTTCCTGAAATCAGGCAGCAGATAGGGAATTCTAAATGTTGATTTTCTTCATCAGTATGGTTTATATTTATGGCCCATGTTCTTACAATGGTTTAGGCAATTTTGGGAACAGAACACCATATTGAATTCTTAACAAGAAAATATTCCAGAATAGAAAGTACTATGTGTCTTATATCTCATTATATATCTTTGGTAATAGAGTGTTTTGGGTCACTTTATTGAGATAATGAAGTCCCACTGTACTTGGATTAATTTATCTATCTTTTTCTTCAACCCTGTTTCTTAGACGCTACTTTGTTCTTATTCTATAAATATCGATACACTAGGAATAAGTGTTAAACAAGACAGTGAATGTCTCTGATATAGTGGCACTTAGTTTTAATAAAGAAATACAGGTAAAAATTAGAAAGAAAAAAAAAGAGAGAAAAATGGTGGATAGGACTTCCCAGTGCTTGTCTCCCTGTAAAAAAACGTCAATTTGAACAACTACTGACACACAAAAAATACCTTAACAAGAGCAAAAATAACCGGGCGAGAGATGATAGCACCTGGGTATAGCACAGAAATAAGAAAAGACACACAGTAGAGCATAGGAAGGGCAGTTTTATCACCAAGCTCACTCCTCTTAAAGCCATGGGCAGTTCAGTGAGGAGAGAGATATTCTCTGCTTGTGGGAAGGACAGGGCAGTGAGCACTGGACTTTGTCTTGAAGCTCAACACCAGATCTAACCCTGTAAAAGCCAGCACTGGGCAGTCTTTCATGGCCCGAGGCTCCAGGTCTGCTTGGCAGACTCCATCTGTGGTATCTGGGTCTGTCTCAACATCAGGCTGACCCTAGAAGCCCCAGTGCTGGGTCAGCCCCAGAGCCCAGCCAACCTTCACAGACTCAGCCTCCAGGCCAGCCCTAGCAGCTCTGGGCTCTGAACTATCCCAGCAACAGCTGGTCCTTGTGGCCCCAGGCTTCAGGCTTGCCCTATACCAGACTTGTCTCAACAGCCCTAGTCATTAGGCTTGTATCCATAGACCTAGCTTCAAGGCTGTCAACCCTGTTATACAGGCTCCCAATCCACCCAGCATCAGGGCAGCACCTGTGTCCCCAGTATCCACTCCTAGACCAAGTTTCAGACCAGCCCAGGGCTAGTTTGGTATATACAGCCCCAGGCTTCAGGTCCATGCCAGCACTCGGTCAGCACTTCTGACCTCAGGCACCATACTAGAACCCACTGACACAGGTTTCAGTGCTATCCAGTGCAAGGTTGGTCCCTGTGACCTCGCCCTCCAGTCTGGGCCCTATAGCATCATGCTGTGGCAGAACTAAATTGTAGCCTTTCTCCAGCAAATGCAGAGCCCAGGCCCCTCCCAGTACACCCTAACACTGGGCTGGTCACTACGGACCTGGGTTCCAGGATAACCTTAAACCCAGCCCCCACAATCCCAGGACCCAGGTCAGTCCTCA
>NW_007726228.1:463191-464761 GCF_000696425.1 Galeopterus variegatus | reverse complement strand
TCTAGGCTAAATTCAGTAGACTCTGGTGCCAGGCCAGACCCTATGGCCTGATGTTCCAAGATCATTCCCATAGACCCAGGTTCCAGATATGCCCTAGTGGACTGAGGTACCAGGTCCTTTCTAGCACCTAGCTGGCTCCTGCAGATTCAGGCTCAAGGCCCACTCCACCCACAAGTAAGCCCCAATAGATCCAGGCTTCAGGAGAACCCCCATGAACCCAATCAACAGGTCCATTCCAGCTGATCCAAGCCTAAGGTCCAATGCCACAAGCCCTAACACCAGGCCCACACATCTACTGACCCACAGAACAGATCATTCTCCCTAAAGACTCCAGCAGCCAGCTCACCCCATCAACAATTCCAGACAGCCTACTGAGGATCTCTGAACAGGCTGGCTGTTGAAAGGCTCTTCCGAATAAAGCCAGTCTGCAAAGTCTGAAATAAGTCTCTACTTTTTTGAATGAACAGATACCAAAGGATCAAGACATCATGAAAAGAAAAAACTAAAGCACCAGTAACCAACCCTAAGGAAATGAAGATTTATGACTGCCTGAAAAAGAATTAAAATAATTGTTTTAAGGAAGCTCAGGAAACCTCAAGGAAATACAGAAAAACAATTCAATAAAATCAGAAAAACAATAAACAACCCAAATGAAAAATTTAACAGATTAAAATTATAAGAAAAAAAAAAAACAGAAACTGAAAAATACAATGAATGAAGGAAAAAATGCATTAGAGAGCATCAACAGCAAAATTGATCAAGCAGAAGAATCTGAGCACTTGAAGAGAGGTTATTTAAAAATATACAGTCAGGGTAGGAAATAAATGAAAAAAAATTAAAGTTCACAAAATTTATGGGAGAGCATTATAAGAGCAAATGTTTGAGTTATGAGTAAAAGAAGAAGGGTGAGATAAAGGGCTAGAAAGCTTATTTAAAGAAATAATATAAACAACATTTCTAATCCAGGGAAAGACATAAATGTTCAGATACAGGAAGGTCAAGGTATACAATCAGATTCAACCTTGGTATAAACAAGATTATACCAAGTCATATAATCAAACTTTCTAAAATTAATGACAAATGGAAAATCCTGAAACAAGCAAGAGAAAAGAAGCATATCACATATCAGGGAGTTTTAATAAGGCTAGAGCAGACTTTTCAGCAGAAACTTTAGAGGCAAAGAGGGAGTACGATGGCATATTTAAAGTGATAGTGCTGAAGGAAAAAAAAAAAAAAAAAAAAACCTTCCAACCCAATATATTTTACCCAGTGAAGTTTTCCTGCAGAAATAAAGAGGAGATGAAGACTTTCTAAGATAAACAGAAGCTGAGGAAGTTCATCACAACCAAAAAGAAGTGTTTTAAAATAAATGTTAAAGGGAGCTCTTCACGCTGAAATAAAAGAATGACAGTAAAATAGAAACATATTAAAGTATAAAACTCACTGGTAAAAGAAAGCAGACAGTCAAATTCAGTATATTCTAATACTGTAATGATAGTGTGTAAATCCTTTATATCTTTAGTATGAAGGTTGAAAGACAAAACTATCTAAAAAAAATACAACAATTTGT
>NW_007726228.1:460694-461935 GCF_000696425.1 Galeopterus variegatus | reverse complement strand
TATATCAAGTATCTTTTCTGAGTACAATGGTATAACACTAGAAATCAATAACAGGAGAATTATGGAAAACTCACAAATATGTGGAAATTGAGACAAACAAAAATCTAAACACAACATACTAAAACTAAAACAACACACTAAAAGTAAAACAAAAGTAGTTCTATGAGGAAAGTTTATAAAAATATATGCCTACACCAGAAAAAAAAATTCAAATAAACAACCTGACATTATACCTCAAAGAACTAGAAAAAGAACTAAGCCTAACATTAGTTAAACGAAGGAAATAATAAGTATGAGAGCAGAAATATATAAAAGGGGACTAGAAAAAGACAGACAAGATCAACAAAACTAAGAAATAATTTTTTGAAAAAATGAACAAAATTGTCAAACCTTTAGCTAAATGAACTAAGAGAAAAAGATTAAAATAATTATAATCAGAAATGGAAGAGGAGACATTACAACTGATACAAAAGAAATACAAAGGATCAAAAGAGACACTATAAACAATTATATTCAACACACTAAGTAACCTAGAAATGGATAAGTTTCTAGAAACATGCAACCTACTAGGACAGAATCATGAAGGAGAAAATCTGAATAGGCCAGTAATGAGTAAGGAGATTGAATTGGTAATAAAGTCTCCCATCAAAGAAAAACCCAGGACCGAATGGATTCTTTGCTGAATTCTACCAAATATTTAAAAAAGAATTAATAGCAAGTCTTCTCAAACTCTTTCCAAATATTTAAGAAGAGGGAATACTCCAAACTTATTTTATAAGGCCAGCAGTGACCTGATACCAAAGCCAGACAAGGATACTACAACAAAAGAAAATTAAAGGCCAATATTAATGATAAATGCAGATGCAAAAATCTTCAACAAAATACTAGCAAACCAAATGCAACAGTACATTAAAAGAATTACTCACCATGAGGAAGTGGGACTTATGCCATGGATGCCATGATATTTTAACATATATGAATCTATAAATGTGTTATACCACATTAACAGAATGAATAACAAAAACCATATAGTCATCTCAATAGATGGAGAAAAAGCATTTTATAAAATTGAACATTGTTTCCTTTATTAAAAAATCTCAACAAATAAGGCGTAGAAAAAAATGCATCCTACACAATAAAGACCATGTATGACAAACCCACAGCTAGTATCATGTTTAATAGAGAAAAGTTAAAAACTTTTCCTGTAATATCAAAAACAAAACAAGGATGCTCACTCTCAC
>NW_007726228.1:458560-459457 GCF_000696425.1 Galeopterus variegatus | reverse complement strand
AAAAAAAAAATCTTAAAACTCACATGGAACCAGACCCCAAATAGGCAAAGCAATGTTGAACAAAAATAAGAAAGCTGAAGGCATCACTCTACCTGACTTCAAATTATACTACAAGTCTATCATAATTAAAGCATAATCTTACTGACATAAAAACAGACACAAAGGCCAATGGAACAGGATAGAGACCCCAGAAATAAATTCACACTTTTACCGTCATTTGATTTTCAACAAAGGTGCTAAGAACACACTATGGTGAAAGAATAGTGGTACAGGGAAAATTGGATATTCGCATGCAGAAGAACGTATTGGTCTGGGCAATAATTTTTTAATATAACCCCAAAACTACTTAAAAGTAAAGAGAAAAATATTTGCAAACCATACATACAATAAGGTGTCAATATCCTACACACACACACACACACACACACACACACACACACACACACATGCATATATAAATATATGAAACTCAAAGAACTCAATAGCAAAAACACAAATAATCTGATTTAAAAATGGGCCAACAACCTGCATAGACATTTATCAAAAGAAGACACGCAAATGTCCAATAAGCATATGAGAAATCACTCAACATTACTAATTATCAGACAAATGTAAATTAAAATCACCTCACACCTCTTAAAATGGCTATTATCAAAAACTCAAAAGACAAGTGCTTTTGAGAAAGTGGAGAAAAGAGAAACATTGTACACAGTCGGTGGCAATGTATATTAGTACATTCATTATGCAAAATAGTATAGAAGTTCCTGAAAAAAATTAAAAATAGAACTACCATATGATCCCACAATCCCACTACTGGGTATATACCTAAAGAAAAAGAAATCAAAATGTCAGAGAGTTATCTGCACTACTATGTTCTTTTCGACATTATTCATAATA
>NW_007726228.1:440314-457733 GCF_000696425.1 Galeopterus variegatus | reverse complement strand
AATATATATTTTTTATTTTTCAATTAAAAATAGATACATATTAAAATGAGTGAGAAAAAAAACCCACGATCAAAACTTATTTTTGTAAATGCTATAAAGAAAATTAAAAAGTTATCATCTAATGGCATAGGATATAGTTGGAGGAAGAGAAGAAACTAAAAATACTTCACCTGAAAAAAAAATGTGTTCAGGGAAGTTGGGTCCACTTGCAACTGCTAAGCTATTCATGATGTCACATAAACACATGATGCTGTAAATAATTTCATTGTCTTTGTGAAACTCTAATGTGCATCCTTATCCCTGGACTTCAGATTAGGAACGTTTCATTTATGTCAATGGCAGGATCTTTGAAAACATGATGTCTTCCAAAACCAATATCCATGATAGTAAAGGTAGGCAAATGTCCTCTAATTTAGATATGTGTGCTATAATATTGACATCTTCATCATTTTCTTCCTTAAAAAATGTGAATTTCCAACCTTTATTCTTTATAGAAATAACCACAGAATAGTCCTTTTGAGGAGATACCACAGTTATTTTATTACAGGACTTTTCCTCACACAAGGCTACATTTAATTGATCAGAGTTGGGCACCTGTCCCCTGAGACAATCAATGCACACACTTGTTAGTGACCCATAAAAGGGTCTGTTATAAAACATAAGCTGGACTGGTCAGATTTCCTCTCTAAGATATTNCACAGAATAGTCCTTTTGAGGAGATACCACAGTTATTTTATTACAGGACTTTTCCTCACACAAGGCTACATTTAATTGATCAGAGTTGGGCACCTGTCCCCTGAGACAATCAATGCACACACTTGTTAGTGACCCATAAAAGGGTCTGTTATAAAACATAAGCTGGACTGGTCAGATTTCCTCTCTAAGATATTTGAATCAGTGAACACATGGAAAATGGCATTGATAGCTGTGTGGAAGCTAAGACGGAATTGTCATGAGGTAGAGTGGAAGGGCTTTGAGGGTCTGATAAAGTTATATGATAAGGATGTAAGTGCCATGAGTAAGTAGATTAATTATTGTGATTAATTGCATTACTTTTGGAAACTTAAAGTAGATATTTACCAGCTCCTGCTGCCAGAAGCTCTAGTACTTTTCACTGTGTGTTAGTGCATTTTGTGTTGCTAAACAGAATACCTGAGACTGGGTAATTTATAAAGAACAAAGGTTTATGTGCATACGATTCTGGGACAGCTGCATCTTGTGTGAGACTCAGGCTGCTTCTACTCATAGCGGAAAGTGGCAGGCAGCCGCCAGGTACCCGGCAGGTACAAGCAGATCACATGGCGAGAGGAAGCAAGAGAAAGACAGGGGAGGTGCCAGCGTCTTTTAAACAACCAGCTCTCATAGGAACTAATAGAGCAAGAATTCACTCACTACCCCACACCCCAGGGACAGCATTAATCTATTCATGAAGGATCCAACCCATGATTCAAACAGCTCCCCCACATTGGGGATCAGATTTCCACATGAGTTTTTGGGGGACAATAACATCCAAACTCTATCACACTGGTTTCAATCTTCAACAAGCTGAATGAGTACTTGGCTGGCATGTCATCAGGGAATTCAAGAGTGAAGTTGAGTCTAGACTAGACAAACCTTTAGGTGTTTCTTAATTATGAGAGTTTCAAATTCAGATCTCAAGTCATCTATATCCACAGGGTTTACTGTCTGTATTAACATTACTTTGGATGCCTTTAAGAAACTGTTGCCTAGAAAGATAAAAATTGAAAATAATTTTAGATTAACTAGTCTAGACTAGACAAACCTTTAGGTGTTTCTTAATTATGAGAGTTTCAAATTCAGATCTCAGGTCATCTATATCCACAGGGTTTACTGTCTGTATTAACATTACTTTGGACACCTTTAAGAAACTATTGCCTAGAAAGATAAAATTTGAAAATAATTTTATTGTTTATTCCAGGATCTTCAGAAAAAAATCATTTAAATATACATCAAATGGTTAAACTCTTCTGTAGCATCAAATGATAGCTTACTGCACAAGACTCTTCCAACCAAAGTGTTCACCAATTCTAAACAATCATATCAGAATCCTTACCCAATCCTAATTGAACTTCCTCATTGAAAGACCCCAAAGCTTCATAGAAATCCTCTTTATTCTCCTTATTCCAAGAATTTACTGTCTGCCAAGATGGTACATTCCCTTGCCATAGTAAGAATAAATTCAGCTTTTTCTTATAAACAGGTTTTTTTCTTTTAATATCATATGGCAGTATGTGTGAGACCAGCTTGGGCAAAAGAATCCCCATGTAATTCCCAGAATCTGAAAGCCTTATACTTCTATTCACTTGCATTATACACTGTAAGCCTCTATCAAGTGACCTGCATTAATCAGGGATTTTATCCCTTCTCCCACCCTCTCTCTATTCTTCCATAATTCTTATGCCATGGCCTTTTAGCCACTCCCTCTCTTCTAAAATAGAGGCACCTCTGCTCCCATTTCATTTTCTATGGTCTCTGAGCTGTTCCAGTATGATCCTCTTCCTCTTCTCTGTAAATTTATCTCTCTGTTATTTTCTCTCAAAAGTACAAATATTTGAAATCTGTAATAGATCAAACCTTTGTTAAAATCCCTTTCAAATTATATTCACTTTAGGCTGAAATACATGAAAAATATGATGTGATTTTTCTCTCTCCGCATGTGTGCATGAGTGTGTGTGTGCAATTTCAAAAGAGAAAAACAGACAAACATGCAAAATGTCTACGAACATCAGCCTTTCATCAAATAGCAACCAAATTAAAAAGTAAACCAAAGATAAATTCAGGTCCATATTTCTGGAGAAGTGAATGAGGACCTCTTTATTTCCAATGCAATAGAAATGCAAAGAGGAGGAAATCAATGCAAACTAGTATGTCTTGGATCAGCACATTTTAAAACAAAATGTACCTTTGTATCTAAAAATCTGAGAGCCATGAATATTTAACAGAGAGAGAAAAGAATGATTTTGTCAGTGTGTAAAGCAAGTCCCAGGGAAGCTTAAATTCTGCTGCCTTCTATTAGCTTCTTTGCTCAGTAAACAAAACGAGTCATTCAGGGGGAAGAAGGGGAAGGAGGTAAGGACCAGGGGAAGCTCAGTGAGAGGGAACTTCTAAGGCTTGGGAAGGGACTGACTCAGGAATGGTAGCGAAGGGGAGAGAATCATGAAGTTTAATGCCAGCCAGTGGTCATGAGTTCTCTCGCTGGGGATTGAGCAGCTGGAGATAGTCCGTGAAGAGAATTTTTAAAATCCTGCCAGTTCTTGGAGCCAAAATAAGCAGGAAATGGCTATTGTAATAAAGGGATCTAAAAGATTGATTTGGCTACTCCAGGATGCATGTCTTGTCCAGTTAATCTCCCCAAGGCTCTCTTTTCTCATCCTTAAAGAGTAGTAATACCAGCTCCTTGCTTTAGAAGAATATCTTGGGGATAAATGAGATGCATTAGCCAAATCCATGCTAAATATTTGATGGTAGTGTCCAAAGCCACACAAGGGAATATTCGAGCAGCTTACCAGCTTCATGGGAGACAATCTTAATGTGGCATAATTCAGGACGTTTATTTCAGCCCAACCCCTGTCACTATGATTCAGACAATGCTCCCAGGAGCTTACCTCATACCCAGAAAACAACATTCTGCAGGCTAATAATGTATTGATTTTTTGGCTATGAAGTCTGTATGAAAGAAAAACACTGATCAGTGGGCTGGGAAGGTATAAGTGTGTATGTAGCTGCATTAAACGATACTAATCAACAAATCTGGCTGCTCCTTCAGCCTTTTCTTTTTTCTCTCCCACCATCCTATTAAGCTTTAAACTGGCACTTAATCCCTTTAAATTTTAACAGATAACTTTTGCAAGACTTAGCATAGTGTTATGTGAAATTAACTTTGGACTGGGAGTCAAAAACCTGCATTCGCATCCTAATTTTACAAAGAACACTGCTTATAAATTTAAGCAAACCACTTCCATTTTTTTTTAGAGTGCCAATTTCTCAATCTGTAAGAAAAATTTTAAAACCTACATTTTTTGTATAATAGAGGGAGGAGGGAAGAGACTTTCATTCTGGATAACACATACCACTTTCCTGTTTATGATTTCTTCCCAACCACTCTGAGCTTAGAGCCTATATTTCAAGGCTATAAGCCTTGAGTATAAGCTGTAAGCCTTGCTGGAGGCTGTCACAGTCTGAACCAACCATTATCTAATTAAGATGGAGCAAATCAAGTTGTCAAAAACCTCTGAAATCAATAAGTCCTAGTGAATCATAAGTTTTATTTATTTATTTGTTTTTAATTTAAGTAGGTACACAGCAATTCCATCACTTCAAGGCCAGGCATGCTTAACACAAGATATCAGCAGACAGCCCTTGAAAGGAAGATTTCTCATTAAATTTTCTAGCCCTGAGGCCATCATCTCACTCAAATCTCGTCCTTGGTACCTTAATTTTGGAGGAAAATTCAGATATTCAGAGAAAATAAGAAGGCGGCACACAGCCTGTCTCCTAGGAGTCTCTTGAGTCCTCAGGCAATCAGTCTAGAAGCAGAAGTCTTTTATACAAGGGGACACTTGACACCTATCAATTATCTACCTAAGCTGACTAATTCCTCTTTATGGCTTCTTGGTGATCAAACTAGAGCAGAGGTGCCATCTCTGTGAAGGTTGACTTTGTATCAGCTGAAATATGGGAGCCACCCAGGAGTTATTGAATAATGGATGCTCAGGGCTTGTTGTATTAGAGATGGAGACGACTGGCACAGGAGCATCTTAGTGGGACCATATCTGCAAGGAAGGAACACTTATCCTAGGGATGTGAATATAATCATTTAGCAAAGAGAGCATTTCTGCTCTGAACTCACACTTGCATCTGAGCACAGAAAATAAAGTGTTGAAAAGACAGGGTCCCCTCCACTCAAGTACCTGGATATCCGGTTGGGGATATAAAGATGCAAACAATCTCCATACCATAGATGGTTAATAAAATTGAGAGTGTATCTACCTCTCCCATTGCATAAGATCACGAAGAAAGATTTTACAAGAGGCAATATCTGAGCTGATGCTTAAAGGATGGCTTTATGAGGGTAAACAAGGAGAGGGAAGACCATGCCAGGCAGTGTAAAATTGAGAGTGTATCTACCTCTCCCATTGCATAAGATCACGAAGAAAGATTTTACAAGAAGCAATATCTGAGCTGATGCTTAAAGGATGGCTTTATGAGGGTAAACAAGGAGAGGGAAGACCATGCCAGGCAGTTGGCCATCTTATGCAATGGCAAGATTTGTAAAATAATGGTTTATGTTTGTCTGTTTGTTTTTAAAAGCACTTTGGTGTAAAGAGGAACTGCTGAGATACTTGTCTTCCCAACAAATATATGCAAGATCTTATGCCACAGTTGAAGGGAGCCATTATCAGATATTGGGCAGGTGCATAGCTTGATTAGATGCAAATAGAATCGTCACTCTGGAGCCTGTGTGGAGACTATATAAAGAAATGCCAGAAATGGGAAGAAGGGGTAGGGAGGCACTATAGATAGGAGATGAATAAGGATGGCATTTCAATCGGCAAATAGAATCGTCACTCTGGAGCCTGTGTGGAGACTATATAAAGAAATGCCAGAAATGGGTAGAAGGGGTAGGGAGGCACTATAGATAGGAGATGAATAAGGATGGCATTTCAATCGTGTAGGATGGAGGGTAAGACCCTGAAGAAGGATAGCAGCAGTTGGGATAAACAACACGTAAGAGATATTTAGATGTGAAATTAGCATGGAAATTCGCAATTGATACGGTGATGTGGATAGGAAGATTATAAGACATTTTACCTTTGTTTAGGCTGTTTTTGGAACTTCCTCACTCAGAGTAATTTTCTCATTTTCACAAGTAAATTTAGTGCCAAAATATGTTTTAACCCATTTGATACCACCGCAAAACTGTGTGACTGTATTTTATCTTCAAGTTAGCGGGAACTGAATAGCGGAAATCTTTTTTCTTAGCTTTTCTTTTTTTCTTTTTTTTTTTTTTTTCTTTTGTGTGACCGGTAAGGGGATCACAACCCTTGGCTTGGGGTCACCCGCACCATGCTCAGCCAGTGAGCGCTCTGACCATCCCTATATAGGATCCGAACCCGCAGCAGGAGCACCGCTGCACTCTCCTGAGTGCGCCACGGGGCCAGCCTTTTTCTTAGCTTTTCTAATCAACATCATTTGAACTTCACTGGACTTTATGAGCACAGCCCATGTATTTGAAAAGAAAATAGTAAAAGGCCATGTGACCCCTGCCCAACCTCTGTGGTGGAACCTGTTACCCTGTGTGGCCTGATTCTCTCATCAAATGAGTTCATTATGATGGGAATGCCAACTTTTGAAACTGTTTTCAGAGTTCACAATATAGCTCAGGAAGAAGTCAAAGTGGATGTTTTTATGTTCATTTTGACTGGACAGATTTCTCTTGGGTTTCTTCATGATTTTTAGAATGTACACTGAAGAGCTGGTGTTGCTGGACAGGTAACAGGAAGATGCATAAGTGTTTTTGTATAGAAGACAAAGGAATGATCTGGGAATCAAAATGCATAACACATAATGAAATGATATTATTAATGGATTATTTAGGTATTCCATAATTAGATAAATACTTATGGACTTTCAAACATTGTTAAAGGTGCAGTGGATATAATGATAGAATTGAGAGTCTAGAAGTGAATTTGAATATTCAATGATGAGCATTGTCATTGGAATTATGAAGTGTTAGGGAAGTGGAGATCTGAGATGTCTAGCCATGAATCAAGTTTCCTGTTAAGCTGAGGTAGAAAATGAATAATAGTAGTTCCTCTTAAAATCAACACTAAATGCTTACCTGTGCTTCAGATATTGAGCTAGCTTTGTGGTGAATTTAAGATAAACCAAACTCTGATACTCTTCTTCAGATGTTTGTAGACGAGTCATGGTAAGATATGGACATAAGTAACTTTGAAATTAATGATCCATGCTAAGCACCTTGACAATGGAAGTACTACAGGACTTAAGCAGAAAGAGAAGTTGATCCATTTGGGTAATCTATCAGGAAAGGCTTCAATATTCAGGAAAAGACCAAAAAAAAAAAAATGTTAGGGAACATAATAATAAAGGAACCAGGTTTATTGGGACTTGCTGTGAAAAGGCTAGCCAATTAGTATCCAAGTCTATCCACTCAGACTCTTAAAACATGTGACCTCAACTCTGTGCATATTACAAAATCTTACTTAGGGTCCTCTTGTCCTCCTCCTGGATTGCAAACCACTCTCCTTTTATCCTCCCCTCTTGAAATCCCTCTTATGTTTCCTGTATACCGAAGCAGTCAACTGGCTCTCTAGAAAACAGTGTTTCATGTTCATTTACTGAATTAATATTTCTAATAATTCTTTTAACTAGAGGAAGTATGACAATCTGGGTCCAGTGACCTGCCGTACCACAATTTTACTCACAACCATGGAGCAACTATCCAAAACTTTTATTTTTTTTTTTCTGAATTTTTCATTTATAACTACATGCATTTTTTAATATGCTGATCCCTTTTTGTAGAATTGGCTCCTTTCTCTTTGTTGACCAAAAAATTCCTATTTACCTTCACAAGACCTGGCTTGTCACATTTTCTGTGTTGTAGACTCTGTCTTGACTTCCCCTAGATTGCTGTCTCTGTTATAGTACATATCATATTGTTTTGGAATTATCTCTTTATAAACCCCCATTGAACTATAAGCTTTTGGAAACAGGAGGCATGTCTGTATTTTGCATAATATTTAAATATTTTTAAATTTTATTTATTTAATTTTTGATATTCAAATAATAATCCATATATTTTCAGTGTCTCCAGTTGTGGTTCTGCTGTAATGAGTATTCAAAAAAAAGATTATTGAATGACTAATAAGAAGAAATTGTAAAGGTAGGTTAGAACTAGCTTCCAACCCCAGTTCCAGTACATAGTCTCTGTGTAACTTTGCAGAATGTTCTTGAACTGTTCAAGGTTAGGTTTATTATGTGTAAGATGAGGATAATAATACTTAGCTCATTGTGAAGATTAAGTAAAATAATGAGTGTAAAGCACTTGGCTCTATTCCTAGTGTATCATAAGTTCTTAATAAAGTATTTATATTAAAACTACTAAATTGTAAAGGTAGGTTAGAACTAGCTTCCAACCCCAGTTCCAGTACATAGTCTCTGTGTAAGTTTGCAGAATGTTCTTGAACTGTTCAAGGTTAGGTTTATTATGTGTAAGATGAGGATAATAATACTTAGCTCATTGTGAGGATTAAGTAAAATAATGAGTGTAAAGCACTTGGCTCTATTCCTAGTGTATCATAAGTTCTTAATAAAGTATTTATATTAAAACTACTGCTATTAATTACTATTTTAAACTGAGAAAGGATTAACCTCCATAAACTTTATTTGCTCCCATCTTTTTAAATGAAAAATGGAAATAAAAGTTCCCATCTTGCCCTCCTTTATAAGACTTTAGTAATTATCAAATTAAATATTATATTTTACAGTACTTTAAAGATTATAACAAACCATATGATTCTTAATAGTAGTTATTACACTTCTCAGATCCTTAGGTCACTTGGAAGGGATGAGGATATGGCTTGTAACTTCTCTGTGACTAAACTGGAAACTGTTTATAAGAGCTGAGAATGTTATTATAGTTGGATTCTGAGTCACCCAAGGTTAAGAATTGTAGGCAAGATTAACACAGTCAAAAGTTTCCTCTTAATCATAGCTCACATTATAAATCAGTTATTGCATCTTTCTCATGTCTCAATAACTGCCTAATGTAGGTAAAATTATTAGCTGCAGTTCTGCCTCACAGTACATGTTTGTACCATCGTAATTAGTCTAGCCCAAAGTGATGGAATGATTAAGGAATATTTCTGTCAAGATGTTGTCATTGAAGATTTAAAAGCAACCAGTTCTTAATATCTTGCCTGGGTCATTTTAAACTCTTCAATAATACCGAGTAGACAGTGGAGCACTTATTACTCTTTATCAATAATTATTCAGGGCTCCCAAACATTTAGCAATAATACTAATTGTTAAAATATTAAACCATAAATATTAACTTGAAAGCTATATCTCCCAGGAGACCCATAGCATTTCGTGAAATAATGAACACTTTTTCCATGAATGCTCTGCCAACCACTGTGGTCTACATCATTTTTCTCTGTATTCCTAGGTTTACTACAGTGCACTCTACTCAGTTTGTCTCTTAATTGAATGCTTTACAATGAAATTGGAACTTCTCCAGGGGTGTATTCAGCTGGATGATTTACTAGCCCAAACAACTTAAAAATTACAAGCCCCGGTTTCTTTATCTGTGAAATGAGAATAATAATGTTCCCCTGTCTACACACAGAAAAAGCTTGTGTTATTCAAATAATATATGGGGTAAAAAGATAATTTGTAAAAGAAAAATAATTATTCAAATATTACCTCATTATTGGTATTTCTCCTTTAAAAAATCTTTAGCTCTTCTTTTCTTGTTTTATACATGCTTTGTAGAAATTTCTATTTCTTTCCACAGCCTTAATTACCATTTAGAGATGATAGTTCTGAGATCCATGTTTGTATCTCATCTCTCTTCATGAGTTGGACATCCACATATCATGTTGAATAATCTAAAATTTATCAAATTTAACATCTCCAGATGTTAGCTCATTATTTTCTCTCCATACATGTGTTCTTTTTTGTTTTCCTACCTCAGTGAGTGGTACTCCCAACCACTTGGTTATTGTAGCCATGAGCCTGGTGTCTTTGATTTCTCCTTCATCTTTAATTTACACTTCCTAACATCCACTAAATCTGGTCGAACACTCCTCAAATATGACTCCTCCTCAAATCTGATGAGTTCACTGTAACAGCCTCCTAACTGGCTTCTCTAACTCCTGACATGGCCCTCTCCAGTATGACCTCTATACTGCCATAGAGAGACCTTTATTTAAAAAAAATAAAATAAAATAAAAAAAAAGCAGGAGCCTACTCTTGCTTAAACCCCATAAAATAACAGCCATTGTTCCCAGGGAAATGTCCAAACTCAAGCATGTTTTACCCATTAGAGCAGTTCTTGTCAAATTTAATGTGCATACACATCACTTGGGCATATTGTTAAAACACAGCTTCTGATCCAGTGGGTCTGGGGTCTTGAGTGCAGGTCCAGGACCAAGGTAAGTTGAGTAAGTCACCCCTAGGTGAAAATTTAAAGTGACACTTACTGTCAGGGCAGTGGTAATGCCAATCCTGTACTTGCATGAACTTGAGAGTTAGTATTTCCTTAAGTGTTTCACTTGCCAAGCTCCCAGGTAAAGCTGATGCTGCTTGTTCTAGAACCATGTATTTAGAAGCATGTATTTAGAATGATTACTACTTTTCCATTTATATTCATCTCTTAGGATATCTCACCTCAAACTCTACTCCTTAGCTATTAAATTTTTTTTTTCCATTTCTGGGTACATGTTTCTTCTTCCTGAAATGTGTTTTACCTATAACCTTCTTTGCCTCTCTAATTTCTGCGTGTCCTGAGACACCACTTTTTCCAGGATGCCTTCTTTTGAAATAATGGATTCAAAAGTACCTGCTCATCCTCTCCTTCCACAGCCCAAAGTACACCTTCTTCTTTAGCATTTATCCATTGATAGTATAATATTCTGTTTAGTTATATATCTCTATGACAAGATTTGTGGATTTAAAAAAATGAGCTTATTATTTCAGGCCAAGCAACAAGTATATTTCCCAGTACAGAGTAGATATAGTATATACTTGATAAATAAATGAGACTAATTGAACATTAAATTTTGTGTTTGTGCTATCCTTTTAAATCTACTTTAAAGTCCTTTAGCAATGTCTTCTACTACTCCTGTAATGCTCACTTTACCTTATAGTGCACTGTTTATACTCAATAAATATGATTTTATATCAATTAAAACAGACAATAGTTTGCCTTTATTGAAGTAATTCAATGCATAATTGTTAAGTATGCATCTGCTAGGTGCTATGAATTCAGTGGTGAACCACAATAAAGTCTCTGCTTTCACATTTATAGCAAAGACATTTTTAAGAATATATATATATATAATATGTATAATATATACACACAAATACATATACACACATATGTATATGTGTGTGTATCATGTGTATATATTTTTGTATCACATATAAAAATATATATCTTGCTAGTTGCATGACCATTGGTAAATTACTTTATCCCCCCAAGTCTCTTCCCTTAAGTCTATAATGTGATCATAGCAATGCTGAATTTGCCAGGCTATTGTGTGGATTAAATGACTTTAACTCACTCGGGCTGCAGGTCTTACTGCTGGTTGAATCTGAGAGTGCTGCAGAAGGCAGTTCTACATGGTTCTTTCTACTCTAGGCCATGCTCCCTCCCTTTGAATAAGGCATTTTTCCATATTAGCACGGGTGCGTGCCTTTGTATTCAATCCTCTAGGCAAGTGGAAAGCCACGTAAGAGGCTGAAAGGAGCAGACACAAAGCCATGAGCAACACTGGGTCACAGGAAAGGCGAGCACCCTCTCACAGTCTAATGCCTATGGACAGGGTGTGATGTGGGACAATTGGGATCTGTCTTCAGTGTTAATTAACCTTTCTCACCCTTACATGGCAACAGACAGTAGCAATTCTCTTATTCCCAAGAAGGGGACATAATTAGAACAGGTGGAGAAAATACGGATGGAAAGAAATAGAGTACTTATTCAACCCCAGAGATGGCTCATGCCCAGGAATTGTGCTTGATGGAGGTGGGGCTGTGTTTTTTGTTGTTTGTTTGCTCGTTTGTTTGTTTGTTTTGCCTTTTAATCCATGTGTTTTTTCAAGCCTCTGGATTAATCCAGATGTTAAGGAGAGGTAGAAAAGAAAAATCAAGAGGCCGTCTGGAGTCAAACTCTTATTTACTCTGTGTTTCTAAAGATTCACAGCTTTTGGAATATAAGAGATGTTTTAAGTAAGTGTATAAATAACTTCTTCATGCAAGACTATAAAGCCTAGAAAACAAAGAGGACAATAAGAGGCCGTAGAATCCTTGAATGCCGGAGCAAGATAAGCCTTTAGAATCATCCAGAATCATCTTATCAATTGGACTCTCAATTCTGGAGAGATAAAAGATTACCCAAAAACCACACAACTGTTCAGTAAGAAAGCTAGAGCTGATACTCAAATTTGTACTTGTTATACCACAGTGATTTAGTCATTCCCATCTGAACCACATTTTAATTGTACAATTAATAAAGAAGCAATAGTGGGGTCCTGTAGTAAGTGTAAATATTGACAAGAGAATAATGTAGATAATTTAACCAAAATCACATTGACTGCACACTGGAGAAGAAGCTATACAAAATTCAGCCTACAATATATGTAGGCAAGCCTCGTAGGTGATGTTGGGCAACCAAGGCACTCTGGAGAATGGCCCATGCAGAGAGAGGATTCAGGCTAAAATTCTATGTGTACAATTTAGCACTTCTATGAGCTCTTTTTAGGGACAGTCTTCTTTGATGAGTATGACAACCATATCTACAATTATCTTCAGGATTATAAAAAGTCAGAAGGCTTCTATTTTTAATAGAACTTTCCTCTCTAAGAAACAAAAACAAAAAATCAAATCAAATAGCTTACCCACTTTGCCACGCTTAGTTCTAGTATGTATTGGGTTTCCATATAAGAGAATCTGTGAGTCTGTGAGTGTTCTGATGGACATCTCTGGTGTTATTTTTTGAGAAACTCATTCTGTAGGAAAGTGCCCCTATTCCACAGAACAAGAGAAGAGGCTACCACATTCTGCTGTGTTTCAACTTTGTTGGCCAAAGGTGATTGAAAGTCAAAAGTGGACACTTGACCCAAATCAGGCAAATCAAGTTCTTCCCAGGGTTATTTTCAACTCTGAGAGATTTAGTCTTTCTTCCAGGATAAAAAACTGTAGGATAAAGTCTGAATATATGTGGCTATCATTTCTGTCCTGCAGAGAGAATTAGCCTACAGTGCAGAAAGAATCAGGAATAAGAGGCAGACAGACATTCCTGGTGGAATTTGTCATTGGTCCCATTGTATTGAGGCTCATCTGTGTCCTCATCCTTTCAACAGTTTTGTTACTCAAACTCTTTTGGATTCTGAGAGGCATTACTTTTCTTAAACTAATTGATATTACCTCTGTCCTTCAACCAAAAGAGCCATGGCTAAGATAAAAATAAAAAATAAATTCAGTAGTTCCATTTATACACCAATTCATTTAAAATAATATGCAAGTGTATGTTTAATTTGCATCTAACTGTGAGAGGCTGATATCATTTTTTCCCTTTTACAAAGGTAGAAAGAAGCTCAAAGAAATTGTCTTTTTCAAAGTCATAAGGCCAGGGAATATCAAATCCGTGATGCAAGTCTAAGCCTGTCTTTCTCTTTCCAGTATCATACCCAGTTTCTACTCACAGAGCTTAAAGTTCATAGAAGTTCCAGAAATAATAAATAAAATATAGGAGAAAGCAAATGGGAACACGTTAATTGCAATGAATCAAGGAAATAGTTTTATAGATGAAGCATTTAAGCTATATGCAAAAACACCATTAAAAATGTCTATTCATGAGATCAACTTGAATAAAATCGAAGTGAACAAATAAGTAAAAAATATTATTCATGGAGTAGAGCAGTGGAAAGAAGAACAAAAAACATTTAGGAACCATGTTATTGGAGTTCTCAAAATTGCTTAAGAAATTTGGACTCTTCCATTAGTGCTGAGAATACAATGGAAGGCTTCGAGAAGGGAAGTATGTTCCTCACAAAGTGTAAATTGGATTAGAGGTAGAAGTGTAGCCACATGGTAGTAAAGTATTAAAATGATCCTCATTCCTCCAAAAATTTCATTTTATGTATGAGAATGAAATGGCTTGCTTTCTCTTCTGACTGGGAGCTATACTTATATACCCATTTTCTCAAAATTTTAGTTATTTTATTATATGGGTGACACATCCCTTATTCTGAACCATTTATGTTATTTTAAGCCAGATTTGGAGCCACATATCTAATACAAGTTACTCACAGGTCCTCCTGGTTCACCATGAATGATTTTCACAGTGTTCTCAGGACTGCTATGGGTCTACCACCTACTGCCTTTGTACTGCAACCACATTTTCTGCTCAGTAGAGTAAGTTCTTTTTATTTCTTTAAAGTCTTACTCATGTGCCATGCTTTTCCCTTCTTTTTTCTCTTGCATTACTGTAAAGAGATAGATGAGAAGTTTTCTATTCAAAATAGGTTTGTAAACATGGTGTTTGCAAATCAGGATTGTTTCATTATGCCTACTTTCTCAAATGTTACTTAGGTAGAATAATTTTTCATGTTTCCTTTTTTTAGTAAAATTTTAGAGAAAAGCTGAAAACACATTTTACCTAAATTCTAAGTGTTCAGTGTAATAGGAAAATTTGAAAAAACAACAATGAATGAAAAATCCTGATTCTCTTACCAAAAATTCTCTTTAACCTTTGAGATGACATAGTCCTCTTTTGTGTTTTCATATAAAAGACACCTGGTTTTGTTACAATTCCTTTTATATGCCCATCAGCCAAATTAGACAGTAAGCCCACTGAAGAAAGATGTGGTGTTTTGTTGATTTAGACCCCTTTATAACGGAGCTGCCTAGGTCATAATGATTCATTAATCTCTGAATTCTTTAATCTCTGCTTTAATCTTTGGCCATAGAGGTTTTATCCTAGAGTAAAAAGCTGACTCAATTAGAATAGTCAGATTCTCTCTTCTGGAAAATTGTAATCTCAAAAGGAGAGACATATGAGCCATATTGATAGCAGCATCATAGAGAGAAAATTGTGCACCTTTTCCTTAGGTTTCCTGAACTTCCCTGCTTTCAACTTGCCTGAATTTTAGTCATTCAACTGTTTGAACTTAATGAGATACCCAATACTTTATCAAAATCTCCAGTTTTTAAAGTTAGCCTACGTTGGCTTTTGATACTTTAACAAAAGAATCATATCTAATTTTGTTTATCATTGTCTTTTCCATAACACAGATCTCAGAAATTTACAGATAGTGAGTGTCCAAGGTATAGGTTAAATGAATGACCTCAGAAGCATTAAAATCAACATTGTTTCTTTCCTGTATGGCTCAAACACTAGGATGGAAAGTCAAACAAGTACCGAGTGTTAGTTCTGACTCTTCTACCAAATCACAACCTTACTTAGGGCCAGTTACTTCTGTAGGTCATCCCTGTCTGGATATTTCGGATGAGGAGATTATACCACATGATCTTCTAGATTGCTACAAGGTTCAATACCAGACTCTAGATTCATATTACTCAATAAAAAAGATGCAAGGCTTGACATCAAGTTCAAAATTTGTTGTATGACAAAATTTGTTGGGTGATCATTTATCTTAATATTCACCTCCATATGGGCAGGTTTCCATACACATGACAACTAATTATTTATAAGTTCTTTATGTGGTAAAGGCAGAGCTGGGATTATATCCAGGTCTTGGATCTGGTTCAGTGTACTTCCCACCACCCCATGCTGCTGCTTCAGCTCCGATGCACATGTGGAAACATCTGTCTAACAGTCTCCCAGACAGTCTTTCCAGATCACCTTCATTAGTCATTTAACACAGATGGAATTCTTTCCTGTGAGGCAATCCTTACCAGTCAGGCTTAAGTTATCATTACTGTTTCAAGCAATACATGATGTGGATTGAAATCTTGGTAAAGAGAAGATGGTTCTTAGAACAAAATTGACTTTAAATGGTCCAAACAGTTTCCTGTGAGTTGAAGAGGACCCTACTCTTTCTACAGCACACACCTGATACAACAAAATGCAGTTTTCCAGAACTCAGTCTATGAATGTCTGGTCCTGGATGACAGAAAGTGATGTCACTGGAAAATGTTGGATCTCCCTGTATTTCATAACAGCTTCACTCAGATGACTAGAAGTGACTTCATGTCCATGGTCTTTGGTTACCTCCTGTACTGGATGACAGAAAGTGATGTCACTGGAAAATGTTGGATCTCCCTGTATTTCATAACAGCTTTACTCAGATGACTAGAAGTGACTTCATGTCCATGGTCTTTGGTTACCTCCTGTAAAAAAACTGGACTCAGCTCAGTAGTTTTCCAGGTGTGTGATGGGGACACTTATATTCCATAGCAGGGTTTCAGGAGCCACCTTACAGTGAAGAGAGGATGCTGAATGGAAAGAGCTTCCAGGATCCTGTTCTCCTACTTTAATCAGAACATCTTTGCTTTGGTCTGTCATAAAACTGGATTTTCTCTTAGGATTTATTTAGGAGTAAAATACAAAATATTTTAAACAACTAATTTCTCAAATTTCTAAAAGTGGGATCTTTCTCTTTCCCTCTTCCTCTCTTTTATTTTTAATCCTAAATTGGAAGACAAAAGAAATTGCTTGCTTGCTCACCCTTCATTTCCAGCAAAGGTTTTCAACAAAGCATATTTTCCTTCCTGAAAAAAATGGATTCATGCATCTCCAATTACTGATTAAACTTTGCCACTGTGATTTCTCACTATCAGCTTATCAACTCAAAATTAACATCTGCAAACCTGAACTCTCCTTTTCTCTCTGATGAACCAGCTCCTCAATAAACCAGCTACAGTCTTAGTAAAAGGCAGTTTTTACTTTTCCCCTTCCTGATTAGCCAGCATAAAAGCCTTAAGTTATATTCAACGTATCTCTCTTCTTTACATGCTGCATACACATTCACTAGCCTTATCAATATTTTTTGAAATTTTATACACATTTGTTTCTTAATTTTAATTTCTACTCTTATAATCTTAATGTGTCTTATTGAATGCTGAGGTCACTGCAACAGTCTCCCAAATATCTGCCACTATGCATAATCACTTGGGAGCGATTCTCCAAATCTTTAACTATTCCACACAATCAAATCTTCATGGCTGGAATAATCATTCCAGAATGGTGCTCCTGACATATAGTCAACAGGGTCTGGGATGTCCAACACCCTTGTATTAGATTTTAAGGCTCTACATAACCTATCCTACTCTACATGTCTACATATTTTATCCCAAGTCTTTTTTAATCCAAATATTCAAATAATCCAAAATATTGATTCCTTTGATGCACCAGATACTTACATTATTTTAATTTTAGTAGAGGTAGGCTGATTTGGATTTTCAGCTTTTGTATTTAGTAAGACATTTGAGCTTTTCACATATAAAATGGAGATTGTGACACCCACAAAACTTTCCCTGCTGAAATGCAGGGAGGATTAAATAAAAAGAGTAAGGATTATATGAGGGACTGATTAATTTTATAGAAAGTTAGAAGTCTTCAAGACATACCTTCTATTATATGAGAGTGCATTTTACACAGTTCCACATTGTAATGTTGCTGGTCCTAGGT
>NW_007726228.1:439372-440164 GCF_000696425.1 Galeopterus variegatus | reverse complement strand
CTTCTATTATATGAGAGTGCATTTTACACAGTTCCACATTGTAATGTTGCTGGTCCTAGGTAAATAACAAATGGAAGAGTCAACACGGTATCCTATTTGAGGCAGTTGTAGTTTTTGTTCCTGATTTCTATAACACTGTCAAAATTATATATCTTTAAGAGCAACCTCCTTTATTGTAAAGTTTTGGCTATTTATATATTTATTATTTGTATATTTTTCCTTCCAACTATAATACCTCCCTTCTATTTCAGACCTTTGTTTTTATGTGCCCATCTCAAGGGCTGTGCTCAAAGCAAATGCATCACTTGCCTTTGCTGTCCTTTCTTTATAACAGCCTTCAAGTATCATAAAAGCCCTGGACCACACCTTGGGATCATCAATGACTCCTGCACTGGTTAGGAGTTAGGGCAGAAAAACAGATGCCACACCAGGTATTTTGCAGAGAAAGACTTAATATAGGGAATTGATTTTGCAGACTTTGGAGAGTTGGAGGGGGAGAAAGAGAGACAAAGACCAGAATGAATGGCTTCAGGAACCACCTATTATCCCTAAGATTAGAAGAACAAAGAGAAGAGGTTGGGGTTTTTATCACCTAGAATATCAGAGAAGATGCTCCATAAAGCTGGGTCTCTGGCACCTGAGGAGGGAGACACTAGCCAAATCCTACTGGTACCTCTGAGAACAGGGTAAAGTATCATCTTTAGGTCATTTCTGGCAAAAACATAAATTAAAATAAGAAGGTGAAAGTTCCTTCTGGTTTTTTTTTTTTTTTTTTTTTTTCCTTTTTTTTTT
>NW_007726228.1:435535-438459 GCF_000696425.1 Galeopterus variegatus | reverse complement strand
TTTTTTTTTTTTTTTTTTTGCCTTATTGTATTGTCCTTGGTAGAAGAAGCTTCCAGAAAGCCAGGTGCCAGAAAAAGATGTGTATTTTCAGAAGGGCAGTCCCGGCATCAAAAAACAATATGTGGATTTGGAGCTCAGAGACAGTAACTTTCACGTACAGAAGATCACCACATTCTGTAAATTTTCCCTCTGACAAAGCACTAGAATTTCTGGCCTTCCCCTTTTCATCTCTGCACATCTGGTGCATGTACTCATCATCTCTTGTCCAGGCTGTCCAAGTAGGCTACGAAATTGTGTCCCGTTCTCTTCCCTCTCTCCGATCCATCCAAAACACCTACACTCTGGTTGTGTTTCTAACAAGCATGATCACGTTACAACCTGCTTTAAAAAAATCCTTTCCAAATCTCTTACGATCGCTTCACTGTATTAACACATTTGCTCTGGACAACCTCAGATAGTCTTCACTTCGTCTCCTCTCAGGGAACTCTTCTAAAACATTTTATTAGGTCTATAACAAAAAATAATTTTTCCCACAGGTAGCATTCTGTTTTCCTGAGCATCTATTATCTTCCAGGAATCAAAATATATTTTAATTTGTATGTCTGTTGTCTTTACTAATGCAGTAATGTTTTATGGGCAAGTATGTTTGGTTTTGTTTCTTTGTACCTACAGTAATCTGCAGAGAACTTGGCATGTAGTAGATGCTACAAGCTATTTATTAAATAAATGAATGAATGGATGATTATTAATAAATACACATACCTAGTAAAAAATTGACCTATTTGTTTTCTTATCCTGCTGGGTTTGTACACTGTTCACACAGAAGTTTTCAGGAGATTTGGATCAACATTGCTTAAAGAAGAGGTCCTGAGAACCAAAGTGCATGTCATTAGGGCCATGGCCAAGCAGTAAGGCAGATGCAGTACTGGTTCAAATGTTTCCACTTCAGTTACACAAATGCCAATGAATTTGAGAAGAAAAGTGAAAATAATGTAAGGGGTGGTCCATTAGAGTAACCCGCCCTTGTCCTTCTCCCCACTTCACAGAAACCTGAAATTAGTTCCTCCCTTCCTAAAACCCCTCCCTCCTCTCCTTTTCCACCTCCTTATTTTTAAACTCTGCTGTTTGGGTGAAATGTAGTGCAGTTCCAGCTGCAGGCACTAAATCATTGCCGTACTTTGGACGTGTGCTGCACAAGGGAGCTCTGTGATAAATGGGGCTGTCCGTATTTACACTGGGTGCGCAACAGCTGTGGGTATCGTCCTGTGCAATGAGTATTCTGGGCAAACTTGGCATGTCTGCACCCCACCCCCCACCTCCTCCTTGCCTAGTGACAGTGACTGATTGGCCACTTCTTAGGATAAATGCCCATTAGAACAAAGGAACCACAATGTCCCTTCTTGTACTAGCACATACACTTTCTCCCACAACACACACACACACACACACAAACACACACACACACACACACACTCCTTACTTTCAATCTGTCAGTGCCACGTTCTTTTTGGCAATTTCATATTTCCCTGGATAACCTCACAAACAACAATGCTGCTCCAGTGTAGGCAAGTGGTACAGGAGAAGCAATTTCTGTCTGTTTTTAAAAAATCTACTATGGGCTTGCAGAGACATACTGCACTGGTCATCCCCAAACTTATTGCCCCAGGCAACTTGTGTCAAATACAGGTCATGCTAAAGCTCCATGTAACCAGGGCTCTTTGTCTGTAGGCAATCCACCTTCCTGACAGTGTTGACTTGAGTTCTAGTGCCAAAGAAAGAAAGAGAGAAAGGGGAACACAGATAGTAAGGATACAACAGCTTTGTGTAGTTCTTTACAGTTCATAATGCATACCATTCCCCCTTCACTCACAAATGATAAGATTTTGCTGAAGGACAGATGTGTGTATGTGTCTGTTTGCAGAGAGAGACAGAGAGGGGGAAAGAGAGAGATGGTTTGTTTAATATCAGGAAGTCTGAGCAAGTAGAACTTAATTAGCTGGAATATTTTAGATGCAGAACATACACCTGGTTTTCAGGTTTTTAATCTTATATACTTTTAATTTCACTATTTTCCATGTGAACCAAACCTGAGAAATATTGTCACTCATCCATATGTCTTACAAGTTTCCTTCAGGTCTAGGAGTTCTTATAAGTTCTGATGAGACATCAAGACATAGAGATCATCATGATTGTAATGACACGGTGGGTAAATCTCATGCTTTATTCTACTTCACATCCTATCTCTGACTGGCTAAGCAAAGAATTGTCACTATGACATGAACAATTCCAAGTTTTCAGATTACTCATTAAGAATTTTAAAATTTCGTTTTTGAGCACATAATTGCGTTGCTATTCTTAGGTTTCTCCTTTATATGTTTCAACCTGTTCAGGGACACTTCCTGTGATAGGAGGCTACAGAGCCTATTATAACTGTATCTAAACTCTGCTCCATAAAATCAGATCCAATGCTTTAATATCTGGAAGAAGACATGCTTTATAAATTGTAAAATATTACAGAAGGATATGATGATCATATTATTAAATTTGTTCTAAAACTACCTCTGCTTTCTGTCTACCCTACAATCACCACCAACAAGAAAACCATCGGGACCTGTTCCGGGACTCTAGGAGACAGTCATGTCCACCCACTAAATTCACTGTAGGGCCAGCCACCATACCAATACTCAGTCAGTTACAAAAGAAGGCAAAATAGGGGGTGATCAAGGACTCAGGGGTAGGTTCCAATTCTACTCTTGGTTTGTTGTGTGATGTTAAGCAAGTTTCTTAGCTCAGAGAATCTGTTTCGTCTTGTGCAACAGAAAATTATTAATTTTATCTGTATAAGATTATGACAAGGACTATACAATCCAATGGATGTAAACATTTTGTGCCAGATAGTGATTTAACAGACTTTCTAAATCTGT
>NW_007726228.1:434236-435088 GCF_000696425.1 Galeopterus variegatus | reverse complement strand
AGAGAACTAAACAAAAATAAGTGGGGAGGATTCAATCACCCAATAGCTTTAATGAAAAACTGGGTTTAATTTGGTTTTTTCACAGCAGGATTTTTCATGCTTTAGTATAACTAATCTCAAAGGAATATGTTGTATGCAGCATCTCCTAAACCCATATGAGATTAAAACCCCTGTTTACTGAAAGTCTACAGAGTGGCACTGTCCTAGAGAACTTCCTGTGATGACAGGCATGTTCTGTATCTGCTCTAACCTAAATGGTGACCACTAGCCATATGTAGCTCTTGAGCCCTTGATAAATGTCTAGTGTGACTGAGAAACTGAATTTAAATTTTATCCAAAATAATTAATTTCTAATTTAAATTTAGATAGCTGCATATGGCTAGTGGCTACCGTACTGAACAAGGCAGATCTACAAACTAGTGTCAGGAAACACACTTTGGAAAATGCTGCAGAAGTACCAATAGCAGAACAGTCAGAAAGTTGGCAGGGTCTAAAGAGGCAGGGTGAAGCAGGCAGGAGAAGAGATGTTTGCTTTACTCAGGGAAGAAAAAGCCACAGATAACAGCTACTAACCCAGGTGGGTTCACTGAGAAGCTAATGAAGCCTCAGTTTCAGTGCTGCTCTCTTGCATGTTTTCATCTAAGGCTCTGGGAGTTTTTCACATGGTCATATATTTTACAGTAAGATTGTCAACAGTATTTAACAATAATTGATTACAACAACTCTTTCCACACTGACTTCATTATGTAATGTTCCCTCTCATATTGGGTGGTGCTGTGGTCTGAATATTTGTGTCCCCCCCAAATTCATATGTTGAAATCCTAACCCCCAAGTTGATTGTATTAGGAGGTG
>NW_007726228.1:423456-433746 GCF_000696425.1 Galeopterus variegatus | reverse complement strand
TTATATATATATATATATATATATATATATATACACACACACACACACACACACACACATAAGGGTACTCAAAAAAGTTCATGGAAAATAGAATTAAAAGATAATACAATCTTTCCATAAACTTTTTCAAGTTCATATACATATATGTACATATATAAGTATATATGGGGCCGGCTCGGTGGCGCACTGCTACAGTGCACCGCTTGGGAGCGCAGTGGTGCTCCCTTCGAGGGTTCGGATCCCACATACAGACCGGCCGCTCACTGGCTGAGCGAGGTGCGGGAGCAACACCGAGGGTTGCAATCCCGTTGCCAGTCCCGGTCCGGTACGGGCGCGACACTGAGGGTTGCAATCCATTGCCGGTCATGAAAAAAGGCAAAAAGGAAAAAAATAAATAAAAATAAGTATATATGTATATATATATAATTTCTAGTCGTTCCAGTGTAAGAGTGGCTTTCAGTTATGCTTCTAGTGTAGTAAATTCAAAAAGGATGTAAGAGATTAATTTCTTCAAATGAAAATCTAAAATGCTTTTAAATTTTACAGCTCATGTATAAAACAAACTTTCTAAAGATTTGCACAAATTTGATTGAAGTCTTAAAAATTTACATGACATTACAATAATTAATGAGGCCCAAAAGAACTTCTCTCAAGTATCTTTAATGGAAAACACATTTTAAGCAACATTATCAGAGAAAAGATAAAATTACCTTTTATTCTGTCTTTAGAGAATATTACAAAAGCATTGTCATAGAAAGACATGACCATATGAAGTCATTAGAAAAAATCTAACGTAAAATTATTATAGAAATATGTAAGAAAGTTAATTATTTTGTAAAAAAGATTTACATTGTTTTATTGGATTTGGAGATTTTAAAAATTTGAGTTGATTATGAGTTATTTTCTTTTGTAATAAATATTATTTTTATGTTTTTATTTTGTTTTTGTAATATTGTGCTCATTTTGAGGTAGGCCCTTAAAATTCTATACATTTTAGGTTGTATAAAATCACAATAAGTCTTTAGACTGCATTTAAAAAAAAAAATCTTATATGCCAGGCGTCATTGAGAAGCTTTTGCATATATTATTGCTTCTTACCCTACGGAAAAGGTGTTATTATCATTTCAATTTTCAGGATGAGAAAATGAGCTTCATAGATTTGGCCTAAGTTTACAGAGCTAGTAAGTAGAACTGAAACTCAAACCCGGGAAGACTTCTACTTCTTGTTGGAAAGCAGAAGGTAGCAGCAAACTATCATTTCTGTTGAAACTGCTAAATGGGTGGGGAGACTCCCACAAATTACAAAAGTAATGTATTTTTATAAAGTAATCAGAAATGTGTGAAATGTATGGAATATAGAAGAATTAAATTCCAGACAGAAAGGAAGCTTTCCTAGGTTAGTAGAATTTCTGCTTTCCTTTTCTGAGGGTATTTTTTGAGTCTAGGCACAGGCTGGAGATATGGTTTGCAGTAAGCAGAGTGACTCCTCTGAGAAAAAGAAAAACTACTGGAACTTTTTACAGCCACATGGCTGCAGATGAGGGAATAGAATCTGGAGGTGCTCCACGTGATAGGCTGATTTTCCCAACAGCATCTGCTGAGTGCTGCAGTGGGATGGGGAGCTGGGGCAAGACTGGAAAACTAGAGTCAAATCTCAGGCAGTCTTACAGTGCTTAGAAGTCAAGGCAGTGTGTATTTTTGTTTATTGTTTATTACTGCACATTCTAATTGCTATATAGTAACCCATCGTGTTACCATAAACAACTTTCTTTTCACCTATTTGTATGGGTTCAGAATTCTGACTAGCACAAGTAGTGTTGCTATGGACTTTCAAGTGCATGTCTTTTGGCTGATCTGTGGTCCCATATATGTTGGGGATATGCCCAGGTGTGAAATTGCTGGATCACAGTCATATAGGTACAGTCATTCCACCAAATAAAAGGAAGAAACAATTTTCTAATTATTTTTTAAATTTATTTTCTGAATTGAAACATGATTATACATATTTATGCATACAGCGTTGACTGTCAGTATTTGTATGCAGTATGTGATGATCTAATTAGTATTATTAGCATGTTCAACATTGCGAATCATAATTAATCTTTGTGTTCCTTACTCTACTCCCTAATCCTCGTCCTGATCCCCCTTTCACAGCTCTAGTAACTATAGGTCTACAATAAAACATTGATCTTCCTAATTAATTTTTTAAACTTTGCCATAGGTTATCCAGTCTTATTGGGGCACAGCTGAGTTATAACCATAAATGAACTTCATTGTCATATATCTAAATGTATATTCATTTATCTTTCTCTTTATGTACCTATGAGTAGGTAAAGGGGGGGAAGTTCATATGGAGAAAACAAAATAGAAGATAAAAAAAAGATAAAGAGACCAGAGAGAAGACAAATGCAAAGGAATAAAGAGAAAGAAAAAAAGAAAGAAAGAAGGAAGGAAGGAAGGAAAAAAGAAAGATATTATTATTATTATTTAATTTGGGAAATATTTATGCATTTTTTATCGTGGTACAATATATATAACATAAGATTCCCATTTTAACCATTTTTAAACATACAATTCTGTGGAATTAATCACATTCACAATGCTATGTGACCATGCTTTGAAAATGGAGACAATGTCTGGTGAGACAGAGAACAGGTGGAGAGATGGAGGTTTTGGAATAAATCAATGCATACTTACATGCACATTTTGTTTCTAATTAGAGCAGGAATCATACTTCTGGAAAGATACCTTTGACTACTTTGTGTTTTTTTTTTTTTCTTAGATTAGTTGGTGCCTTTGATGTATTGAACATGCCTTTTAAGTGTGTTGACAGTCAAAGAGAATGTGCATCTGAAATAAAAATTCTTTATTTCAAGTATTAGAAGTAAACAAGATGTCAGAGTTTCTGCAAGACAGGAGGCAAGAAAATAGAGAAAAATGTATATATGGGAAAGAAAAAGAGTTTTGCAGAATTACTGATAAGCATGGGAACAAGGTGTGCACTCCCATGGTGCATGATGGAGGCTAAAATCCCAACTTGCAGCCTCCGTCTCGACATGGTTTACTTTATGACGCATATAGAGAAAGTTATATATATATACTTTTAATTCTTCTTCAATTTGGACTCATAGTGTCTAGTTTTAAGCTGCTTTTGTCCAATCCTAGAATGTCAGATCTCAGAGAAAATTGTAAAGATTATTCTTTCTAAGCCTTCACTTTGCATATGAGAAAGACCGAGACCTACAAGAGAAGCATGACTTAAAGAGAGGCCATAGACACGGTTTCTGACTTCCTCTTCACTCCTACAAACCTCCATGGTTCCAATTGCTCTGCAATTTTGGGCAGTATTTCTTCCAAGGAGGATATTTACATAAGATATTTCTGTTACTTTATTAATTTTCTATTGTACTGCATTTAACTTTGTTTTTGTTTTTGCTTTTATTTTTGTTTTGTCTCCTGATCTTTAGTGGAATGTACTCTTGCTCTTGTTGATTTATCAGAAGAAATTATCTGAGTTCAGACCAAAAAAGCTTAAATAGAATTATAAAATCTAAAAATGCCAATAGATTTGAAAGATCATCCAGTCTTTCAGGTTAGAAATGGGAAAGCTGAATCTCAAAGAGTTCAAATATTTTGTCCAAGTTCATACAGATGATGAGAGGTTATCAGCATGTTATTATACAAGTCATTTTACTACCAAGAAATTTTGGATAAAACTCAGGCTCTATTTTTAAATTAAGGGCTGTCTGGTGCAGTTGAAGAAATGCAGGCTTGGCTTCCACCCTCAAGGAGTTCAATAGAGGTGAGACATGTACTCTAGATATGGTATTTTTAGTGTAAGTGCTATGTGACCTCAGTAAGCTGTAAACACCACAAGAGTGAGTGAGGTGAGAATATATAATGCACCTACTGTGTATGTGTGTGTGCATGTGTGTGTGTGTGTGAGAGAGAGAGAGACAGACAGACAGACAGACCGAGACAGAGATGGGGAGATAAGTTTAGGCAGAATACTGAGTGAGTACCCTCTACACGCCATCATACAACAAACACAGAAGTTACAGTGGTAAATGAGACCAACACTGTTCTGACTCCACATAGTTTACTGCCTGGTAGAGAAACAAAGAACAACAACAAAACATTTCGAGAGACAGGCAGATACTAGAGAAAGTGAGAAAACAAGAAAACAAATTATTAAGGAGATCTGTCTAAGCAAGTAGACGGTAATAATTAAGCAGTTTCTTGGAGGTAGAGTAAGAAGGATAGAAGGGCAAAAATAAGGTGACTTTAGAAAAAGGAAAAAAACCTCAAGCATTTTAAGAGGTGCTGCAGATTAATGAGAAAGAAGTGCCCAAGAACAGCTCTTTTCTTCCTTGCTCACTGACTCCATGTTACTATGCTGTGTGCACACATAGATAAAGTGGTCTCTTTTTCACTTTCTTCTCTGTGGGTTTCATTTCTACTCACACTCTCAGCTAGTTAATTCTCTTCTCTCTGAGATCAGAGATTAGATACAGCCTGGATTTATTGCTGGAAGACATAAAAAAAAGAACTATTCCTATCAAGGATTCTAATGATTAAATATCCCACCACAGAAATACTTTCAACTTCCCATGTAGTGAAATTTCACTTGCTTTCAGATACCAGGGCAGGCAGAACTATTCCTATCAAGGATTCTAATGATTAAATATCCCACCAAAGAAATACTTTCAACTTCCCATGTAGTGAAATTTCACTTGCTTTCAGATACCAGGGCAGGCACTGCCCCAGGGCTCTGAAGCATGAGGAGAAAGGACAGAAAGCAGGAGATGGAGGCAGCAAAGAGATAAAGCACGACCAGGAATGACAGACAGTGATGGACTTAAAAATGGGATGGGGAGAGGTTGTGAGAGGTAAAGGACAGAGACAAGGATAGAAGAGAAAATAAGGAGGGGACGTGAGTGGCATTGCAGAGGCACTGCTTCCAGTACCTTTGTGCTGAAATCAGGAGGATTAAATCAATCAAACATGGGAGCAAAAGCAAAGATGGAAGAGGAAATGGCATTACACATTTTCCATAATCCACTCCATCACTTACTCTCAGTTTTTATTTTCATGTCTAATAGTTCACCATTCCTTATGTTACAGAATCTTAGAACTGGAGAGCATGGAACAGCCATTTCAGAAAAAAAACATGTATTCCAGATGTTGCATGCTGCAACATAGTGGCTCCATTGATATTTTGTTGGGCTGAAATCCTCATTCATGGTTTGTTTGGCTTTGCATTTTGCAAGGAAATCAGAAAATCAAGTTTCTCTTAAACATCAGAAGATCCAGTAACGCTGACTTTCATGCCCACACATATTGGAAATGATTAGTTGAAGCCAACCGTTAACCAACTTTCTTCAGGCAAGGCATGACACTCCTGGTTCTCTCCAGTCCCTACCTGGCCTCTCTACTGGCTGCCTTGTCCCTGCAGGCACTTGAGTAGGCTATTTAGGATTTGGTCCAACCCATCCACCTCCCCTCTCTTACCCCACGCAGAAACCCATACATACATTGCATGCATTAAAAAACAGAAGTGAAGACCAGTCAAGGAACTAGATAGTTTTGGGCAGAAACCAAAGCAGAGAATCTAGCTTTCTTTCCACTATCCCAGTGTGAACTACAAGGCCTTTTGTTGTGAGGGCTTTCCAGACACTAGGACTCTTGTCACAGCTCAGTTTGTCATGCCGTCCTCCCAGTTTACCTAGACAGTTCCATGCATTTCACAGATAAAGAAACCGAGGCCCTGAGTGTCTACCCAACTTGCCCAGGTCACACTGTTCATGAATGAGGGGACCAATGTCAGAATCCAGAGATCCTACCTCTAAACCCCATGCTACAGCTAAACACAGGGTCCAAGCTCAGGACCCTCCAGAGCTTGTATTTGCCTTTATTTTGTCTTTATACTGCTTCCCAGGTCTCAGACCAAAACACTTTGAGAGACCTCAGGCGTTTTTCTTGTCTGTTTTTTGAATTAATGCCTGTGCCCTTGCTGGCCTTCCCCCGCCCCCCAATCCCTCTTTGTCCTCTGCCCCAGTCCCCATCTGTCTGCTGCCTCACACTCTTCTCTTTCTATTCCATTAGATTTAGTTCACTGTGATTTCCTCCCAAGTTTTCTAATTTAATTCTATGTCAACTTTGACACAGTATTATTTTCCTTGACCCTTCACTGTAGCACTTACCATCTGTCCCAATAATTTAAGCGATTCTATTTTTCTTTGTTTTGTTCTATCTCTGATCTTTCTCACTCTCTCTTTCTCTTTCTCTCTTTTTTCCTTTTCTCTTCTTTTGGTCTGTGTCTTTCTGCATCTCTCTCTCCCACATTCTCTTGCATTTTTTTTTCTCTCTCTCTCTGGCTCTTTCTCCTTTTTCTTTCTCTCTGCCTACTCTTCTCTGTCTTTATCACTGTTTCTTTACTTCTCCCTACTTGTCTCTTTCTCTTGATGTTCTTTCTCTCTTCTCTATGAAAGTCTCATACCCATTTATTTTCTCCTAGGGAGACATAAGAAAGATTCCAGGTATGGGAAGAGCAGAAAGAAAGCACATATTCTTAGCTTTAACCCTCATTCTTCATGTGGGGTGTGCAGGAGCATGTGTCCTGCTAAACAGTGCGTACCCCTCACAAGTTCTCCCTGCCTTGGGGATATGCACTGCCTTTGCTCCCCTCCTAGATTTCACACTGGTCCTTAGATGCCTTCTCCCTTTGAACTGTGTGCTTCACACTGAACTAACCATGAATGAGACTCAGCAAACCTCGGATGAAGTCTATTCCTGGTCTGATCATAAGAGCTTGAGATTGATCTATTATAACATAAGTTTTAGTAGACTGGGAACCCTTTTCCATTCTTGCAAATCATACAGCCCTAATAGGAAAATGGTGGAAAGCTAAGGTAGAGATAGGAAGGAGTGAGAGCATGACCAAAAATGAGTATAAAATGTTTTACAAATCAAAATTAGTAAATTACTTTTTCCTATTCTGATCCCTTTTGGATTTAGCAAAACAATTTTAATTCTATGAAAAAGAAAAAGGAGCATTGAGAGGGTGGGAGTAAGTAAAAGACACTGGAGAAAAAAGGAAGAGGAAAAAAAAAAAAAACCAGCCATCATCTGGTTTTTTGCTAGTGAAACTTAGGAGTTAAATTAGAGAAAAATTGAAATCAATTTATATCAGGCTAGGGGTTAGAATACAATAGCCTGCCTTTTCTTTGCCTCTCATGTATAGACATTCAATAACTAGTGATAATAAGGTTTATCTCAAGTCTAAGATTCTGGGATGCCCTTATTATCATAATTATATCAGAAGAGCAATTCAGAGCTTAGGAAGGGATTCTAACATATCCGATTTTATTTTATTCATGGCCATGGTCCTAATGATATCGTTAAAGGGAAAAAAGGGCTATGTTTCCAAAAGCTTGAATTTGCAGGCCACTCATTTAAGAGGACTTTCACTGCTAAGGGGAGGTTGATAAGGTTATTGAGCAGTTTCTGAATTCAGTACTCCAACCTCCAAGATAAAATGATATGTAAATGGGCTTGTGGACTGTTTGTAAACTGACATATGTCCTCAAGGTCCAGATAGTTGGAGAATAGCCTTCCAAGACACATTGAAGAACAGTTGGCTCCATAATAATCATATCTTTTGTCATTTACTTAAAAAATGACAATTTTCCAGGCACACACATTATATTTTCAAGACTTTAATATCCCAATATTTGCATATAAAGAAATTGAGGATCAGAGAGGTTAATTGAGGTGCCGAGGTTATACAGCCAATAACTGGTGGCATTTCAGTTTAAACCTAGGTCAGCCTGTCCAAAATTTATTTTTTTCTCATAACATTATACTGCCTGGCTTCTGGGAAATGGGTGGAGGAAGAAAGGTTAAATTATGACCTCATATCACATTATTTTATGTGTTTTTTTCTCCTATTAATCAGTCATTTTTCTTGTCTCTTCCACACTCAACTCACCAGCAGAGGATAAGAATCATTCAATAAATAAATAAATGAATAAAGACATCTTTACTGTGATTACTCATCCTAGAGAAGATGGACTGGTTCTTCCTCATGGCCTCTTCAAGTTAAAAAATTTGAGGTGGATTTTGGAATGGATGTGTTGAATGTGTCTTACAGACAGAAAAAAATCGACTTATCAAGTCATTCTCATACTATCAGAACACCTGCTGGATTGCAGTCAAATTGCCAATGAATAATTAAAAGCTAATTTCCATAAGGTGATTTGCCATACTTTACTGGTTCCTGAATTATCCTCAAATGAGCTACTCCTTAGAGGGATATTGGCTGGCTTTAACAAATTTGAAGCTGTCCATGACCCACAATGGCCAAGCAGTGTCTGGAGAAGGCAGTGCAGGTGCAGAAGTCAAAGAGTGTTGGTGGTTGGTTATGGGGGGTAGAAGAGACCCTCTGAGGATTAATGAACTGAGCAGTGCACAAGATCATAGAAAATCCCAGAGACATGAGGCTGATAGAATAGCTGGTAGATGCTAAAAGCCACCACTGAGTGAGCTTGCTTTGTGTTTTTTCTAACACAGATATTCCATGGAGCTGCAAAGAGAAAAGGATATTTCTGGCTCTATTCTTCAATTAACATCAACTGTCCAAGCTGAAAGAGACCTTAGATTTGCGTGGTTTTTTACCTTTTCAAGTTACTTTGGGCATTAGAATCCTTTTTTATGTTTTTTAAAACAAAAACTTGTTTAGAATCCAGCTATTTAAGATAGAGATAGTTGGAGCTCCTATAGCTAAGTAGAATGAGTGACTTTTTTTTAAGGACAATTTGTATTTACCAAAAATTTAAATGTGCATATTCTTTGAGAAAACAATTATTCCTCTAGTATTTTAGCCTTTGGCAAAGATCACACCTGCACCAAATGCTATGCAATCTTTGCAATATTGCATATATTATCAAGAAGAAAAAATGGCTTATCAATAGAAGAAAATCCAAATAAATTCTTGTGCAATTTTTAAAAGAAATGAGCAAAATTTATGTGAGCTAGCATAAAAGGATATCTAATTTAAATTGCTGTTAATAAAATTTTCATAACATAGATAATACCTTTATATAAATTATGTTTAGAACTCTTTCGCTCTCTCTGTTTCCTTCTTTCACACACACACGCACACACACGTATTAAACATCATTATGTATGAAGCAGAATATAAGCTTAAAGCAATTTACATACTTAAAATAGTATTCCTTATATTTACAGATTTTTAAAATAATTTTTAAATTTTTGACAAATTTATGTTTGTAATTTTTTGTGTATTTCTTTCATGACAGATTTTTTTACTTACGAGCTAAACTTGTTTCTCTTCCAATTCAATCTTTTGTTATGTAGAATCTATTATTTTATGATGGTTTCTATTGTTACCTTTATTTCAATTTAACTTATTTTATAGTCACTCCCAGATTTTTCTATTATCTCAAACTCACGAGACACTAATTCTCTTATTTCTCTTCGTGCTCTCCTTTAAGGAGGATGGAACCTTTTTTTTTTTTTTTTTTAATTTCAGCTCAACTTCTCCAAAATATTTTTGTTCCTCATGGAAGCCTGTGGTTGTGGAGTGGCTTATAATGTGGTTTTCATTTGATTATTCTGAGAATCAAAAGGCTGACTAATCCTTGACCAAGTTTTTGGGGTTTTTTTGTTTTGTTTTGTTTTGTTTTGTTTAACATTAATTTCTGATCTTAGGATTCCAGTGCAATATAAACGATATGAACCCAAACTCCATGTCTACATATGATATGTTTCTGGAATTGTGAGTAATTGCAGGAGATTCCCTCCACACATTTAGAGGCCTAGAAATTTCTTTCAGATTTCTTAGACTATGGTGGAGTCCTCCTTATCCCTTCAATAATAGAAAGATCTTCACAGGCATCCTTGCTATGTAATGTTTTAGATACAGCTTCTTGCCACTTTGGGGATATTCATGAAGTGGGTTACCCCTCCTTTTCCTGATGACAGTAAACCCTGAATCTGTATATCAAACCCCACCCAAGGCAAAATGGCCTTGCTTGTTTACTGCATTAGTTTTAGGTTATTTCTTTTTACCTGCCACCTAAGTATTTCTGATTTTTCTCAAATTTTGCTAAACATTTAAGAATATTTATGGTTATGCTTTTTTCTGGCACATCTATATTTTTGCAGTGTAAAGAAAGGTCTACACCAGCTTAGTCCATCCTGTTGTCAGTTTTCTTTTATTTTTATTTTTATTTTTATTTTGTCAATATTCAATGTAGTTAGTTATTA
>NW_007726228.1:410890-423085 GCF_000696425.1 Galeopterus variegatus | reverse complement strand
TATATATATATATATATATATATATATATATGAATTCATATAATTATATGAATTATATATGAATTCATATAATTTTCATAACACTATGCGGTAGGTACTACTATTATCATCCTTATTTTACCGATGAGGAAAAAATGTTATGAAATGGCCAAGAAACTTGTTAAAGATCACAGTGTTCAAGAAGAAGAACTGGAATTTGAAAGCCAGAAGCCCAAGCTTGTAATTGCTGTGCTAGAGTTACCCTGAAGCAAATAGGAAATTATTGCAACAGTTCACTCAACCTCCTGCCCAGACTGACATTGGTAATGAGGCATAGAAATTCACCAGTACATATTATGAAACTCTTGAAATCTGAGCAATCAGTGTTAATGGGCACAAAAGATAATGCCATCTGGAACTTTCTATCATATCTAGAGCCCATGTCACAGCCCTCACCACTTTTGAATATGGGCCACATTGAGACAATTTTGAACCTCTGTAAGATCTTATAAACGTACCTACCCCGATACCAGATAAGTAGGTAGGCAGATGGGTAGGTGGGTGAGGATACTACAAAAGCAACTGTGAGGCCAATATGTCAGTAAACGATTTGACAGGGCTGCATATGCACTTGTTTCTATTTTCTACTTTTAGATATGTCATTGAAAATGTGAAAGAACTTGAAAAAAGCAAAAAAGATTATTATATTCACCTGATTTATCTCTAAGTTTTATTGGTTTTGAGTCATTTTACAACTGTGTAAATTGTAGAAAACTGATAATAACACAAATGGCTCTTGTCCATAGAAATACAAATTTTGTCCAGTGGAGGTTTTTATTATTGACCTATTTTTACATACCTGATAGCATATGTACATATTCATATATATATGTGCTGATACACATACATATATACATACCTATATATGTATCTTTTATATCCTTTAAGTCAGTTGTCACATTTCTCTGCTTCCTCATTAGTGATAGATAATATTGACATGCAATCATTTTATATTTTTATGAGCCATAATTTTACCTTCATATATAGTCTCTGCTGCAAATATTCAACTCTGCCATTGTAAAGCAACTGCAGACAGTACATAAATGAATGGGCATGGCTATGTTTCCATGAAACTTTATTTACAAAATTAGGCCAGATTTGACATGTGAACTATGGTGTGCTGACTCTTCTTTTAGTATGACAATAGTTACTCACTTCTAAGTTTAAGGCTATATATTCTCTTTTTTCCCCCAATTTGTTTGTCAGAATCTAGGCAATCTGTTTAGATTTATAAATCTACTCTTCTAATATTCTGAAAGGATCTTACTCCTGAGGTCAAGCAGAGGTGGCCAACCCATTAGGGAGTATCTATTTGACAGCAGAATGAAAACCCACCATCCCTCCTCATCCCTGCCCTGAGAAGAATTTCATATGATAATTAGGACAAGAGAAAACATTCTCTTAGGGGAATGTATATTTGTTCTAACTCTTTGAGCTTGGAGCATCTTCTTCCTAGAAAGAGAAGAGGTATTTATGAATTGAAAGTATGACACTTAATAATGGGAGTGTCTGTGGTTACCAACTGGGATGGATACAACAGCTGTAGACATAAAATCCCTGAGGTTCTGCCCCATGTCTTTGCTCATGCTTCCTCTTTCTGTCTTATCTTGCTCAGTATTTTAAGGCTTAATATAAATATCACTGCTCTCATGAAGTTATCCCATCTAGCCCAGCTTCACCTAGTTCTTCTAGTAATTCCCAAGTCTTCCATAATTTACTATATATCATTCATGACTTGAATCCATACTACATGCGTTATGTCACAAGCGACCATCATGATCTCCAATTACACTATGAACACTTTGAATCCATGACAGATCGTGTTAATCCTCACTGTTCTGTTAGTAAAACATACACCCACTTCCATTATTTCACTGGTACCTCTCAGCAACCCTGGTTGAGGATAGATGAGAGAGGGAGAGAATCAGGGCTTAGAGAAAAGGTAAAGCGTATTGTCCACGGGCTCATTGCCTTAAGTAACAGAGTCATTCCAATTTCACATACATATCTCATTTGATCATATCCTGGGACCTTTATCAACAGTCCTCTGCCCAGGTTGGGAAAAGATTAATTATTAAAGTTGAAAGGAGCTTCTTATTTATGGGATGGTAGTTTAGAGATCATTATGTCATGGCTTTTATTTCATTTTCCTTTGTTTTCCAGGATTAAGTGTTCATTTGCTTATTTATTAAATATAACCTTCTAGTCATAGCCTGTACTCCCTCCCTTTTGTATCTAAATAAATGTCTCCATCAAAACTTGTTCATTTGTGTGTTTTGTTTTGTCATGTTCTCAGAAATCTATAAACACCAATCTATATAGACTTGCAAAATTCACCCTTCTAGTCTGGACAAAGTTTGTCACTGAAGTCAATCATAGATGGACAATCCACAAAGAGGAACCTATTTCACAAGATAATGGAAGCCCATGATTCTTTCTCATAGTGCTAGTTCCAATAAAAGAAAATAGTAATTAGTAATAATGAATTCATTATTACAAAATTAAACTTGAACAGGGTGAATCCTATCACTTTACTCAACATCTTCCATTCTATACTGTATGTAATTCAACAAGGTCTTAAGTTCTCCAGATATCAGACCACCTACTTTGAATTCTCAAAGTACAAAGAGCTGTGCAGGTGCTTAATAAACATAAGATAAGTAACTTAAATATTTATTTTTATATTCTCCTTAAGATACATGTATTCCTCATATTTTATCTTTAAAACCCCATCATTCATTCCCTGTTCTTCTGGTAGTAGCACTCCAATTTTGCTTTAGTTACCAGCTATTAGGTACAGATTAGATAGCATCATCAGTGTAAAAGGGCTTTATCCTTGAGCACATGACCCAAGCTGGACCAATCAGTTTCTTACTGAAATATGACTCTTTAGGGTAGCTATTCCCAATCTGAGACTGACAGTAGTCAGAGGTCATTACTCTGATAAGAGAACCCTGAAGAAGTTGTTAATTGCTTCCTGCTTCTCAAATATCTGGACCATATTCAGTTTCTGTCATTTCTCAAACTGATTTCCTTAACTTCTACTTTAATTACGTTTTTTAAGTTACCCAGGATGAATTCCTTTTGAATGGAACCAAGGAATAATCGCAACTTACACACTGTGACTGCAGTACAGTGAACAACAATGCACTGAATTTTTACATTTATTTGCATATTAAATTTATCATTGTCTGTCTTCTGTTCATAAACTCCCAGGAAACAACACGTTGATTTCATGACCCAGCAATCCCACTGCTGGGTATATATGCACAGAGGAATGGAAATCATCATGTCAAAGCGACACCTGTATGCTCATATTTATTGCAGTTCCATTTACAATAGGCAAGAGTTGGAACCAGACCTAAATACCCATCATTTGGATAAGTGGATAAGGAAATTGTGGCATATTAGTGTAATGGAATACTACTCTACCATAAAAAAAATGAAATACTGCCATTTGTAGCAACATGGATGAACTTAGAGAAAATTATAAGTGAAATAAGTCAGGCACAGAAAGAGAAAAACTGTATGTCCTCACTTATATGTGGGAGCTAATAAATAAATAAATAAATAAATAAAGCAAATAAATAAAAGGTGGAAAAAAAGATACAACAATCACTATAATATATTGAACATTTTAAGAAAAGAGAACAGAACTGAGATTGCCAGGGGTGGGAAAGGAGGAGAGGGAAGGGGAAAAGGCAGGGATTGGTAAACGGCCATGAAAATCAATTACATTATATAATAATGAATATACCAATTATCCTGATTTGTCCATCACATATTGCACATAGGTATTGATATTCAATACTGTACCCCACAGATCTGTACAATCAACAAATTAAAAGAAAAAGAATAGACAAAAAATGAGAAATGAATATAATATCAATTGTGAGCAAATATAGAGTGAGACTGGCATATTCATTACCAGTGATGGACATATAAAATGATACAGAGGACAATCTGGTAATAATTAATAAAATTGAGTATAAATATGTCCTGTGAGTCAGAGGCTCCCTTCTGTGTATGTATTCCAGAGATATGTTTTATACAGGCTTATCCCAGACAAGTACAAGAACGTGTATTTGGGTGTTGTTTACATCTATGAAAAGTATGACCTAGAGACCTATTACCAAAAGAATGGAGAAATAATTTTTTGTGTATGAATAACATGGGATAACATGAAGCAGGTACAGGTTACACACTAAAGGAACCAACAGCATTATAGCTTATTTATTCCTTAATAAAATGAATTATTTTTAGGTACAATATACTTACGTAAATTAAAAACATAATCATACACAATATAGTATGTCATGTCTTCTAAGAATGCATATAAATTTCAGATGCCTGTGGGAGAGTAAAGAGCAATGGATAGACTTTGAAATGTAGATGCAAATAAATTAATATGAGAAAGATATTGTGCAGGTCAATGATTACCATGTACTTTGAAGTGAGAAGTGTGAGTCGCCACACTCAAGGTCCAGAAAAGACAAGGGAAAATAGCAACAAAAAAGAAAGAAGGAAGAACGGAAGGAAGGGAGAGAGGGGAGGGAAGAAAAGAAAGAAAAAAAGAAAGAAAGAAGGAAAGAAGGGAGGGAGGGAGGGAGGAAGGAAGATAACTTGTCAAGCCTGACTGTATTATTATTAACATTTGTCATTTTCAAGCTCATTAGCTAACAAGAGTTTGGCTATCTTTACTACTGATCATGTTAACTGGAATCTGCGTTTCTGAAACTTCCTCTTCTCAAATAGCCGAATTCTTGACTTCATCAAATTGAAGAAAATTTCTGACAGAATGAAAAATATATTTAGGAAATGTGAGTAAAATATGGAGCTTGCTACTAAGGTCCTTTCCTTTTGTGCTTTGGTTTTGGTACTAAAATTACTGTGGGTTAAAAGAGAAAAAGTTCAGCACTGAATCCTGCAGCCTCAAGTCACAATTGACTTCTCAAAAGTTGGTTAGAGCCTCGAGAGTCGAGGTTCACTCACTGCAATTTTCTAGAGGTCTTCAGGAGGCTCTCTGATTTTTCTCATACCTATATGAATGGTTCACTCTTCTCCAGCATTATTCAGTGACTGAAGCATTCAATTTACTCTCAGCATTAACACATGATGGTGTCTGGGTAAAGCTCCCTCTCTCAATCCCCCACCCTCTGGGCCTCTGTTAGCTGCTCATATCACTCAAAATTTCACCTTCTCATAAAAGACCTTCCTCTTAGCCGTGTTGAATTACATTGGGAATGTACATCACTTTAACATCAGGGTGCTGCAACTTTTTTTTCTCTTGTGCTATTAACATTCACAGAGAAGGGAAAAGACATGAAACAAAGAATCTTTGACAGTACTGACCACGTAAGGTATCCAGAATATGTTCTCCAAACCAACTCACAGCTTTATTATTGTCAACTGTTCATGGTAGACCATACCGAGTAAAGTCACTGGAGTAAGGAATTGCCCAAGGAGAAAACACAAATGAGATTTGAATAGGAGGGTAATATGTCCATAGTATTAGGCCAATAGAAAACCTAAAACAAATAATAAATGTCTTTCTAGATCAAGATATTACTAGAGAAATGAAATGAGCTTATAACTAGTTTAGTAACCACAGTTCTGCTAAATAATGTCTTTTGTGTGTGTGGTTTTAATCTGCATTTCTCTGATGATTAGAGATGTTCACAACTTTTTCTGTTCTTTAAAAATTTAAAATTAATTTAATTTTATTTTTGACAAATTGTATGTGTATATAATTTTGGAATATGCAGTGCTATTATGATATATATATACAGTGAGAAAGAATTGAATAAAGCTAATCAGTATATCTATCACCTTAAACACCTACAATGTATGCCGCCTGTTTAACTTCAACTTTCTACCTGTTGACCAACAGCCTCCATCTCCCATCCCCCAGCCTCTGATAACAACCATGTCACTTTCTGCTTCTATGAATTTCATTGTTTTAGATTCCACACACAAGTGAGATCATGTGGTATTTGTTTTTCTGTGCCTGACATTTCATTTAGCATGTCTTCCAGATTCATCTATGTTTTCTCAAATGACATAATTTTCTTATTTTTAAGAGAATGTAATAATTTCACACGAAGATATGAAATAATGTCTTAACTGTCATTTCCCAAGCCCACTCACCTCCCCAGTCCATCCTGTAGCACCCACTGAAATACAAACATACAGAACTGCCAAGGTCTTTGCTAAAATCCTAACCTATAAATAAATAAAAAATAAATAAATAATACATAAAGTGCATTTCCAACTAGTGCAACGTGACACCTAAAGTTCTGTTTCCCCAAGTCTCACCTTTGAAGGTACTTGTGCTGCTCACAGTGCCGAGGATGTGGCATCTTCCTGCTGCTTCTCTCTGCTGCCCTCCATATGGTGTTCCTTGAACAGTATCATTGCTCTCTCATCACCTCTGAATCCTCACTTGAGCATCACCTCCATTATTAATTTAATTATTATTGTAAAAACTTTGTTAAGCCCTGCACTCTGTGCTTAGTGATGGGGATATAATGGTGGTAAATATAGACTTGGTCCCAGAGCTCCTAAAACTTAAGTCTATCGAGGAAGAAAGGGAGTTCAGTGAACATGGAGATACTAAAACATGCTCACCTGTGTTCTTACACCCTCGGGGTACTACAAATTACTCCTCTGAATCCCCACAACTTGAATGGGTGGGGAGGAGAACAATCCTCCTGTCTTTATTTTCATACATTATAATTTCTTCTTCTCTGGTGCACTGCCATCTTTTCCATTTCTTTTCTATGCAGAGTCCTTGTTCGTGTCTTGCTAGGCTTTCTTTCTAAACAATTGACATACTTGTCTCTTCAAGGTACCTCCTTGCTGTAATGAATTGGCTGTGGTTACACCTTTGACTTCCTAATCAGAACACAGCCTAATTACAGACATGTTGTGTGTGATTCTCTATCTCTATCAGATAATCAAAGGTGACTCATTACTCAATTATTGAGGCAGAAGGATGCATTATGAGACTGGTGTTCTAAAAGGATAACTTTGATAGGGTGTGCGGGATATGTTTGGGTGAGGGGGGGCATTCTGGAGGGTAGTCTACTAGGGTAGACTAGGAGGAACAGCAGTCTATTGATGAGATGTCCAAAAAGAAGATAAAACACTCTTAAATGAAAACCAGTGGCATTACAGAAATTAATTTTCACATAACATCAAAGAAACACTTTCTGTTTTGTACAGGAAGGTTCACCTGTACTGTGTTTGCGGGCCAACACCATTACAGCTTTATTTAGATGTGTGTGAAGGAGCCATCTGTTCCAGCTCACAGGAGGGCCAGGACCTGCATCTCAGGCATTCCCCCTCAAGGTCCAATCACAGCATCTAATGCAAAAGTTTCCTGATGTGATGCTTGACTGAAAGCTAATGGCAGGGAACACTTCATTTTTCAAAGTGTGCTTTTTCTCAGGAGGAAGTGTGCTCTTTGGTGATTGTTTTATCCTCCCTGCAGCCCACAGAAACAGCATAAAGAGCAGGAGACCTAGGAAACAGGGACAGTTCTTCATCTATCCATTCTTGCATTTATTCTGTCATCCATTTATTCCATATATGTTGTTGATGCTAGATGGTTTTTGAGGCACTAAAGACATTGCCATGAATAAGGCATATGAGATTTTCAAGGTACTTACATGTAGGAAGAGCAGACAATAATCGAATACACACAAAAATTTTAGAAAAGATATACTACCGGGTGGTAATCTGCGCTATGATTAAAATAAATTGGCTGATGGAATGAAGAGAGACCAGGTGGTCACTCTTCATTGTGTGGTCATAGACAGCCTCTCTTTAAGCTGAGAACCTAATGTCAAGGAGTTGGCCTTGCAAAGTTCCCGGGGACAGTGCCTCCCAGGCAGAGGTGACATCCACAGCCATCTTCCTAGAGTCAGAAGGACTTTATATGTTTGAGGTTCTGAGACAGGGCCAATGTGGCTGGAACAGAGTGGGAGAGAGAGAGAAGCATGTGTGGGATGGGGACAGAGGGCAAGCAAGGGGCAGGCCACATAGAACCATGAATGTCAGGATAAAGGGCTTGAATGTTTTTCTGCACATACTGGGTTTCAGCCTGGGTATGACATGATCTGATTCAAATGGTGCCAGATACTGTCACGGCCCCATTAGAGATGCCTGGCCTAGGCACCCGTTACTCAGTTTTCCTCTCTCTATAAATGAGGAACTGACATCAGGCTTCCAACTCTCCAAAGTGGAGAGAAATAACAAACTAACATTTGAGGCTGCACTACTTGTTTCTGTAAACCTTTCCTGATTTCTCCCTCTTTTCTCTCAGTCTAGGGTCAGTGCACTTCTCTTCCAGATAATGCTCAAGCCCCAGGTCTGTCATTTGTCAGTTATGATTTGGGACAAATAATTAAGCCTCTCTGAACCTTAGTTTACTCACTTGTAACTTGTAGATGGTTAGATAATTTTTTAAATCAAAATAAAATTTATTGCTTCTTAAGTAATTCTCTCTGCCAGTGTGCTGTTTTACACATTTAATTTATTTACTTCCAGAAAGTATTTTGTGTAATAAGATATTGCAATTAGAGGGGTAAGACATATCTCAAGGTCACAAAACTGGTAAATGGCAGACCTGGCATTTTACTTGGATTTATTCCATTAAAAAGATGTACATGTTTTAAGTTGAATCTTACTAAATCAAAGTAATGTGGTGTTCTGGTAAGATGTTCTGGGCTTTATGTCCCCACTGTTTATTGCACCAATGTCCCTAATTCTCCCAGTGGGTACTCATATCTTAGTTTAATAGGCAAGAACTTAAGAGGTCAGGGCCTGAGAGTTAATTCTTAGCCAGACTTCACAAGCTAGCAGATAAGAATCAAGGCTCAGAAAGGAGAGGCAGAGAAGACGCTGGTGAGTCAGTGAGAGGCGGTGACAGACAGATATGAGGCTTCAGTCAGTTGTGATGACAGATATTCACAGGACAAAACAGAAGGGATGTGGAGGGAAAAAAAGGATGAAGATTCATGGACAGTCACAGCTAAGTATTTTGCCTGTCAAAAAATTACTTTGACCTGCACATTTAGACTGTAAAAATATATCTTCAATCAAGAAAAGGAAGGCTCTTTCCAAGGACGAATCAAGACAGCATCTTCTGCTTGTCTCTCAAAATTCACTTAAAACACATGCACACATATCAGCATTCCCTAGAGGACTGGGCAGTGTGGAACATCCCTTATACCCTCCTACCTTCCGCCTTAGGTGTGGGGCAATGACAGAAGACCCAGATTGCCTGAATTCTGATTTCAGTGAAATGAGAGACAGCATCAAGCAGATGCAGAAAGACAGTAGGAATCTTGTAGTTTTAATTCACCCCCTTGTTGCTTTGTCTCTTTAATATATACTAATTATTATTATTAGAAATCAGAACATATTTATATGCAGCATGTTTTGATCATTCATTACACCTTCAGCAAAGTGCTAAACCCATTATATAGGTTATCTAAGTTAATCCTCACACTAGCCCTATCAGGTAGGTACTACCTCAGCCCCATTCTTCATATAAAAACCCGAAAATCATAGTCTCTGGGCAAAATATACCTTCAGTTAAAGGACATGCTAAGTCCTCAGCCCCATTCTTCATATAAAACCCAAAAATCATAGTCTCTGGGCAAAGTATGCCTTCAGTTAAAGGACATGCTAAGAGGCAGGCAAGGATAAATTATACTGTGATTATGTTCAAAGACTAAAATTAGATTTCCAGTTCTGTCATATTCTAGCTTTGAAAACTTATGCAACACTATTTATACTTTCTAAATATCTCTCAATTCTATCCATTTCTCTCCATCGCATTGCTAATACCCTATATCCAAGCTATTGTTACATATTCCAATATCCTCTTATCTGATCACAACCTACTAGCACCATTTCCTTGTCCTCTCCCTAATCTATTCTCCAAACTGCACCCACAGTGATCATATGTAAAGAGGTAAGTATCAAGGATGACTTTAAATGTGTTGCTTGCTTAACTGATGGGGGGGAATGCTATTAGCTGAGGTAGGGGTCACTGGATTTTGGAGGAACGAGGTAGCTAGATCTTAGGAATGGTAAGTTTCAAGTGTGTTATGATCTGTATCATCATAATATTTACTTCCTCTACCTATGCCCCTTTCATTGGTTTGTTGTGATATAAACAAGAAAATATATATGGCATGATAAAATACTGTGCACATATAAGGTTTATTGTTAGTATTATCTTCTTTCTCTTGCACCACACAGAGTCAGTGGGAGATTTTGAAACACGCAGAGTGCCTGACACTCTTTAGAGAAGAACTGCCTTGAAAATATCAATTACGATAAACAAATAAGTGGGCAGAGAGGCTCCTGTTGTCTTGTTTTCCCTTTCTTGGCTTGCATAAAAACGTTGGTCCTTTTTCATTCAATTTGTCTCCACGTGTACAAACCCTGTTGTTTGATTCAAGATGTGTTAGATGCTAATCTTAAGAAGCATATCAGAAATATAGATGACTAACATGTTCCGAGTCCTAATCCCACTTTTGAAGGAGAATGCAAGGACCAGGAATACAGAAAAGGATGATAACTTGGGTCCAAGTAGCAATCCACAAAGCTAGACATAGAAATCTGCGTCATTGCAAGAAAATTTCTAGAGAACAAAAGCCTATTTATTGTTTTAAAACAGACCAGAGAATGCTATCAATATTAATTATTCCTTCCTTATCCTCAACAGACTTAGATGAATTGCCCTTAGAACAACTCAGCATTAGACTTTTTCTACAACACATTAGATAATTACTTTGTTTTTATATCTCTGTGTTCTCTACTACATTAAAATAATACAACTAAAGCCCATTTATTGAGTGCCTACTTTAGGCTGACTGCTTGTCTAGGAATAGTCCATGTACATTCTCATTCAATTCTCACAATACCTCTGCTAAGTGGACAGAGTTATTCCATTTTATAGACAGAGAAGGTGGGATCTGAAAGTTAAAGGCATTTGCTCAGAGTTAGCTAATAGTCATAAGTGGAGGTGCCTTGATTCAGACCCATATCCACTTGTCTAATAAATTAGATTCAGGTATCATTTTTTTCAAATCTTAATATGTTTCATGGGCCCAGTTATAAATAGCCAACAAGAATTTATCACATTCATGGTCAAAATCCTTTCCCAAAATATTGGTATCTATTACATGAAGAGTGGATTCTATTTGAAAACACATGGTCATGCTAGAGTTGAACTTAAAATTTAGTCCCCTTCGCTGATTCGGATTATTTCCACAGACCATGCCATTCCTCTCAGCACAGCTGCAGACCCAGAGATTTTGGGAGTTACCGTGCAACAGATATCTTCTCCTTGGCTACCAATTGTCACTTCTTTTCTAATGATGGGAGGAATTCCATAGGAAGTGGCAATTTCTTCAAGAACTGAGATCACAGCATGCAGCTAATTATAGAAATAAATAACTGGTGACTGAAACCATCTGTCTTTCCTTTGACAAACACCTTGCTTTCATGTGAAATTAGTGCCACCTGCAGACTGCAGGTCCCTTAGAGACATAGGGGCTGTCCCTCCACACTCAGAGGTTGACTGTTTTGCCACTCCCAATCCACAGTCACAACACTATGGGCGGGCACATGTCCTCAGAGAGACACAACTGATGAAGCCAGTGGAAATCCTGAGCTCTTTCCATGTCTGAAGGGAAGGAGAGCAAGGCCAGGTGTGGGCCTCAGTGCCTGGTGGTGCTATTGTGGGCAGCATGTATGTGCAGAGCAGTCACACAAATGTCTTCCTGGGCCAAGGTCAACAGGTGTTTCATCTCACACTCTTCATCCCTCATGGCAAGGACACCTACACCACTCTGTCCAGTAGCAGTGTGGATTTCTTTTTTTTAATTATTTATTTATTTTTTCAGGTATTCTGTTTATGAGCAGTCACACAAATGTCTTCCTGGGCCAAGGTCAACAGGTGTTTCATCTCACACTCTTCACCCGTCATGGCAAGGACACCTATACCACTCTGTCCAGTAGCAGTGTGGATTTCTTTTTTTATTATTATTTATTTATTTTTTCAGGTATTCTGTTTATTTTTTTTTAATTTTTTAAAAATTTTTATTATTTTTATTTTGTCGATATACAATGTAGTTG
>NW_007726228.1:408891-409957 GCF_000696425.1 Galeopterus variegatus | reverse complement strand
ATCAGATTTTTTTCTCCTGCTGTGGAAACTGCACACTCAAAGCTACTCAGTGTCTCTTAGAAACAAAGAAGCAGGAGTTGGAAGCAGGCTTAATCTGTCCCCTCTCCATCTCCATCACCAAAAGAACAAAAAGCAAATCCCTTAGCATGTCTCTCTGTCCACTACCTCCCTGGCATAGCACTTCACTTTGGAACGTCATTAATTTTATCCAGACTCATCCTGCATGGCTTGTCTAGTGTTAGGAACAATATTGTTTGTGAATCCCTGTCATCTATTATTACATAAACACAGCAGACATCTGTTATTACATGAACAAAATTTCAGTTATGTTTTCCTTGGCAGAGAGCAGAAACCTTAGCAAATAATTCTAAAGTTATAGCTATATGGTATCTAGCAGTTCAAAATGCCTTCACATTGATTACTGGATCTCACCATAACTCTATAAGATATTCAAGGCATAAAAAAACCAAACCCATTTTATAGATAACGTAACTGAGGCTCAGTGAGGAGAAGTAAAATGTTACTATTAAATTGTTTTCTTTAAGAGCATTCTCCCATCATCTGATATCTGTAGACCTGTAAAAACACCCATTATTTTTTCCTTTCCTTTTGGACACAGGAGAATTCAGAAAATGCCTTCAGATGTCTTTATACTAGAATCCTCTTCATTGATCCCCCTCAGTATTAATCCAAGTAAATGATCAGCTTTGATACTGCAGATATCTTTACAATGGACTCTACCTTCTTCCAATTTTCCATCACTAGATAACTTGCTACACTTTTACCTCAGTAAATAGGTACCAACCTTATCTGGTCATTAAGTATCAGGATATAGATATTAACTTTACTGAAATTTTATTATTTTTATTTTATTTTAACATTTATTTGTATATATTTGTGGGGTACAGTGTGTTGTTTCAATACATGCATATACTATACATTGATTCATTTAGAATAGATAGCATAGTTTTCTACCCATTCATCTACCACTTCCTATACGCCCACCCTTTCCAGCTGTTGGTAACCATTATTCTATTCTCTACTTCTATGAAAACCACTTTTTTTT
>NW_007726228.1:405410-408215 GCF_000696425.1 Galeopterus variegatus | reverse complement strand
TTTTTTTTAGCATTCCACAGATGAGTAAGATCATGCAATATTTGCCTTTCTGTACCCGACTTACTTCACTTATGGAATAGTATCCTGTTCCATCCATGTTGCTGCAAATGACAGGATTTCATTTGTTGTTTTGTTTTCATAGCCAACTTGTATTCCATTGTATATGTATACCACAGGTTCAGGGATTTTTGTTTGCTTTTTTTGTTTGTTTGTTCTGTTGTGTTTTGTTTTTTCTATTCATCCACTGATGGGCATTCAGGTTGATTCCATCTTTTGGCTACTATGCATAGTGCTGCAATGAACATGGGATGGCAGATGTCTCTTCAATATATTAACTTCATTTCCTTTAAGTAAATACCCAGTAGTTGGATTGCTGGGTCATAAGGTAATTTAATTTTTAGTTCTCTGAGGGACTTCATGCTATTTTCCACAATGGCTGTACCAATTAATATTTCAACAAACAATGTAGGAGAGTTCCCCTTTCTCTGCATCCTCACCAGCATTTGTTATTCTACGTCTTGTTGATTATAGTCATGCTAACTGGAGTAAGATATCATCTCATTGCAGTTTTAATTTGCATTTCCCTGATGATTAGTGATGTTGAGCATTTTTTCAAGTGCCTGTTGGCCATTCGTATGTCTTCTTTTCAGAAATATCTGTTCAGGTCCTTTGCCCACTTTTTAATTGGGTTATATTTTGTTGTTGTTGTTGAGTTGTTTGAGTTCCTTACATATTCTGGACGTTAGCCCCTCATCTGATGTGTAGTTTGCAAACATTTTCTCCCATTCTGTAGGTTGCCCATTCACTTTGTTGATTGTGTCCATTGCTGTGCAGAAGCTTTTTAGTTTGATGTAATCTCATTTGTCTATTTTTGCTTTAGTTGCCTGTGCCTTTGTAGTCTTGTTCAAAAAAGTGCTACCAACTCTCATTTCATGTAGCATTTCCCCTGTGTTTTCTTCTAGTAGTTTTACAGTTTCAAGTCTTAAATCTAGGTCTTTAATCCATTTGAGTTGATTTTGTGTATAGTGGGATATATGGGTCTAGTTGCAATCTTCTGCATGTGGATATCAGTTTTCCCAGCACCATTTATTGATGACACACTTCTTTCCCCATTGAAAAGTTTTGGCACCTTTGCCAAAAAGAAGTTGGCTGTAAACGTGTGGGTTTATTGGGGCCTTTCTATTATATTCCACCAGTTTATGTGTCTATTTTTATGCTAGTACTATGCTGTTTTGGTTACTATTGATTTATAGTATATTTTGAAGTCAGGAAATGTGATGCCTCCAACTTTGTTCTTCTTGTCCAGGATTGCTTTAGTTATACAGGGTCTTTTTTGGTTCCATAACAATTTTAAGATTGTTTTTAATTTCTGTGAAGAACTTTGTTTGTATTTTGACAGGGATTGCATTGAATCAGTAAGTAATATGAAAATTTTGATAATAATAATTCTTTCAATCCATGAACAGGGGATATCTATACGTTTATGTGTGTCTTGTACAATTTCATTAACAAGTGCTTTATATATTTTGTTGTAGAGGTCTTTCACCTCCTTGACTAACTTTACTTGAGGCTATTTCATTATTTTGGTAACTACTTTGAATGGGATTACTTTCTTCATTTTATTTTCAGATATTTCATTATTGGAGTATAGGAAGTCTATTGATTTTTTTCTGTTGATTTTGAATCCTACATTCAACTGAGTTTGTTTATTAATTCTGGTAAATTTTTAGTGAAATATTTAGGGTTTTCTATGTATATGATTATGTCATCCACACATAGGGATAAATTCTCTTCCTCCTTTCCAGTTTGGATGTGCTTTACAGCTTTCTCTTGCCTTATTGTGCTGGAAAGAACTACCAAAACTATGGTGAAAAANGATTTTTTTCTGTTGATTTTGAATCCTACATTCAACTGAGTTTGTTTATTAATTCTGGTAATTTTTTAGTGAAATATTTAGGGTTTTCTATGTATATGATTATGTCATCCACACATAGGGATAAATTCTCTTCCTCCTTTCCAGTTTGGATGAGCTTTACAGCTTTCTCTTGCCTTATTGTGCTGGAAAGAACTACCAAAACTATGGTGAAAAAGAGTGGGGAAAGTGGACATCCTTGTCTTGTTCCATATCTCAGAGGAAAAGCTTTCAATTTTTTTTACATTCAATATCATATTAGCTGTGGGTTTGCTGTATGCAGGCTTTGTTGTGTTGAGGTACATTTTTTTCCACACATAATTTGTTTTTATCACGAAGCAGTCTTGGATTTCATGATATGCTTTTTCTATGTCTATTGAAATGATCATAGATTTTTTTTCATTCTGTTGATATGATGTATCACATTTATTGATTTGCATATGTTGAACCATTCTTGCATCTCTGGGGTGCATCCAACTTGATCACGGTGAATACTTTTTTAAATATGTTGTTGTATTCTGATTGCTAGTTAGTATTTTGTTGAGGATTTTCACATCTGTGTTCATTAGGGATATTGGACTTCAGTTTTTTGTTGTGTCTTTTTCCACTTTTGGTATGAGGGTAATGCTGGCTTCATAGAATGAGTTTGGAAATGTTTCCTCCTCTTCAACTTTTCAAAAGAGTTTGAGAACGATTAATATTAGTTCTTTAAATGTTTGGTAGAATTTGGCAGTGAAGCCATCTGGTCCCTGGGATTTCTTTGCTGGGAGACTTTTTGTTACTATTTCAATCTCATTACTCATTATTGGTCTGTTCAAGCTTTCTAGTTATTCATGAATCCACCTTGATAATTTGTATGTGTCTGGGAATTTATCTATTTCTTCTAGGTTTTG